>NW_025335317.1:20018151-20231423 GCF_004798865.1 Varanus komodoensis
ATTTTCCTGGGCTCCAAGATCACCGCAGACGGGGACTGCAGCCAAGAAATTAAAAGACGCTTGCTCCTGGGGAGGAAAGATATGGTAAATCTAGATAGCATACTAAAAAGCAGAGACATCAGCCTGCCAACAAAAGTGTGTATAGTCAAGGCTATGGTTTTCCCAGTTGCAATGTATGGCTGTGAAAGCTGGACCATAAGGAAGGCTGAGCGCCAAAGGATTGAGGTCTTTGAATTGTGGTGCTGGCGGAGACTCCTGCGAGTCCCTTGGACCGCAAGGCAATCAAACCGGTCAGTCCTAGAGGAGATCAGCCCTGACTGCTCTTTGGAAGGCCAGATCCTGAAGATGAAACTCAAATACTTTGGCCACCTAATGAGAAGGAAGGACTCCCTGGAGAAAAGCCTAATGCTGAGACCAATAGATGGCAAAAGAAGAAGGGGACGGCAGAGGATGAGGGGGCTAGATGGAGTCACTGAAGCAGTTGGTGTGAGCTTAAGTGGACTCCGGGAGATGGTGGAGGACAGGAAGGCCTGGAGGAATGTTGTCCATGGGGTCGCGATGGGTCGGACATGACTTCGCGACTAACAACAACCATGTTGACTATTAGAAACTCTTTTCTTAGAGCAGAACGGCACTTCCCTGGTGCTGAACATGGTATGGGAGGCTTATGCTCATTACTGTCAATAGTGGAAAGAAGGGATAAGGACAACCTTCCATTTATGGCAGATGCAGTGAGTACCTAATTGACTACTGGTAACAGTAGAATGTCCTTCCTAAATATTTATATGAAATTATGACTTCATGTCCTAACATTCATTGTATAACAATTTGGTAGTCTTCCCCACCCCTGTGGCTTCCTGATGTGTTGAACTGCAGTGTCCATAATCCCCAGCCAGCATGGCCAATGCTGGTTGGGGCAATGGAAGTTGAAGACCAACACATCTGAAGGACATCAGGTTCGTGAACTCCAATTTAGCATAGCTGTTAGACACCCAGAGAAGGCCAACTGGCCATTCCCTCACAATGGTTGCGAATGTTCCAAGACTGCATTGTCATACAAAGGTAAAAGCGGGAAATGATTTTAAAAGCACAAGCCTCACAACTTAAACCAGGGCTATGTATGATGGGCAAATTGTGAGGTTATCCATTTCCCTTGAAAACTTGGTGGGCTACTTAGAGTGATTATCATGGGTTAATATAACTGTGAAGAGTTGCAGCTTGTGCCACCTGCCATTATGAATGGCAGGGGTTATCAGGGGTTATTTCCAGTTTCAACAGCCTTCATATTAACCTAAAACAAGCTGTGGGTTCAGCAAAGGTTGTTTAACTCTTAAATTTCCCCTGCTGAATAGGTTCACGTGTCACCACGGACAACAGCAACCCTGGCCAGGTCTTGCATATTTGCAATAGCAGATGGCACACACAGGAGCACCCCAAGTATCAATTAACCCATGGATGGCTGTTGTGCCATCTGAACTAATTCAGTCAACAGTAACTAGAAATTACTGCGTATTTACTGCGCAAGCATAAGCACGCTTCCTAAGAAGAATGCTTCATTGTGTTCATAGACTCAGTAGTCTATTTATGATTACAATCTATGTCAAAATTTTCACTTCAGCAAAATATCCTTGATTAATCAAAACCTCACTGGTTTGAAAAAGCAGAATACTACAAACAATGTATAAGCATGGTGGGCATGTCGTGAGCGGAGCCAGCTGGAGCTGGGGGCCAGACTAGATGGCCCAGAAGGCCCCTTCTGACTTGCTCTGTTTCTATGTTTCCATGCATAATACCAGACTATAATTTAAACAAACTGAAAAAGCTAAAGGGACATTATTTCTTCAGAACCCATTTTTATAAACTCAATGAGTTGTAAAATTCCATTAAAAGGAATTTTATTTGCAAAATGCCCTTTGTAGGAAAAGGAAGAACAAGGTACCTTGAACTCACTGAAATTCCAAAAGAACAGTAGTGGTAAAAAAAAAGCAGCATGGATAAAATGAAGAGATAAGGGGAGCCATTATGGTCCAGAACTGCTACAGCTCAGGGCACTGCCGGACAACATGTTTGGCCACTGAGCCACAGGTCAAAGTTATGTGATTTGTCTCAAATCTATTAAATGTGGAGAAATGTGCTGTCTTCTAAGCTGATAAGTGTATGACTAAAGCTACCTTCTCAGGATCAGGAAATCTGTCACAATCCCAAATTCTGCAAGAATTCATTCCCCAGAATTGTGCAGACAGTTCTGCCTCGGCACCACACTAATTTTTATGGTTAGTGTACTTTGAGAGTGTACACTCACATCTTTTGGAGGCAACATAAACTATTTTAAAAAAGTATCCATTTAGTGCCAAGTAATACATTTATAAAACACAGATTCAAGGTTTTATAACAGCACACTATACACTGTCCTAAGCACACAAAATGCTTAAACAAATGGCAATATATGGTTTTTTTTTTTAAAGCACCAATGCTCTCTTCAAACTGCAAAGGGGAGATAAGAGACATACTTAGATGAGAGTAGAAGACTTATTGCTTAATAACATTACATCAGTTACTGGCTGACCTTCAGAGGCAAATAGGGGTGGTTGAGGTGGGGGGAGAAAACCCCAACACACAAGGATGGTTAACTTCAATATCCAAAATGAAGTCTTGACTCAATGCTGTTGAAACTGCTAATTTAGTTTGCTAATTATTAAATTGAAACTGCTAATTTAACCCTTGCTAAAAGCTCAGACTCTCAGCGGATGGCATGATTAGGACCAGAATGATAAAGCCTTCAGATCTATTTTATCACTGCTATTTCCTTGCTAGAAAGCCACGTTGATTAAGATCAGTGGCATTTGCTTCTAATTAACTATGATTTGGATGGTGCTGCACACTAATAAAATATTTTCCCTCTTTATTTAGTGAGTGTCATATTTCCAATATTATGTTCTTTTAACTGCTGTTACAACAAACACGTCCACTAGTTCAAATGGAATTTCTCCCCACTCATTTTGAGGAGGCAAAAAGGGAATTCTACTTCCTTGCACTTAACCTTACATTTCATCAGTAAGGACATTCAAAATGCACTGATAAAAACTCAAACTGGGGAGCTGCAGAAGCAATGACAATGGTGCAGTCTTCCCCAACCTGTTCTGCAGTAGCACTCTTTAAGAGAAGAAACAAAGTACGGAAAATTTTTTAAATGTTATTTTATTAGCTGCTTTGGGGAAAAGAATCATAGATGCACAGAGCAGACTGGGAAAACAGCCTGCATGAGAGCAGTAAATTACTTATAAATAAAATATGGTGACAGACTTCATTTTCTATGCTGTATGCAAACAGCTCCCTGCTTGTAAAATGCAAATGAGTTTTATTTAAGCCCTGGCCAGCCGATAAGCACTGCAGTAACAACAAAAATAACTAGTAACCATTTTCTTGGGTTTATTAGACTAATACTTTATAACCTCCTGTTGGGATTGCACAGGATACCTATTTAGAAATGACCTACATGGGGAGTTTATAAAATCATCACACGGGAGTTACACTGGATGGAGATGTGCTCATATTTTGAAACATAAGGGAGCAGAGCTGGCAGAATGAAGACTACAGATAACATCAAATATCTTTGGCATTTAATTTTCTTTGCTTGTAATTAGATTTCAAAGACTGGCACAATTGTACAAAGTGGTGTTAAAATCAATGCAACTTCACTGATTAAATCCAAGTTTAACTACAGCTGCAAGAGGCCCCATTTTTCACATCATCCATCCAAAATTCATGTTGCTATTTCACTCTTTATGATTAGGCATTCTCTGCTAGGTAAGATCTAAGAGCTTTCTTGAAATACAATTGTATGCCTATTTACTCAGAAGTAAGCCCCACTGAATTCGACAGGTACGAATCTCAACTAATTGCATAAAGGACTGCAGTCTTAGTATGTAGAGGTCTTTCAAATGCACTTGTTTCAAAATTAATTTGTGTGCTTTAACAGCAAAACACGTTGTGAGTGAGATCATGCATAAATGGTTCACTGGCATTCTGTTGCTTAATAATGTATTAATATTCTATTAATTTTATTTTTAATTGTTTAATTATAAGCAGTAATTATTTTATTACAGAACCCAAATAGGCTAACACAGTTCAGAATGAATTAGTAAGTGCCACAGGAAAAAGAAAGAAAGAAAGGCTTGATTCAGATTTGATTAAGAGTTTAAGGACAGCAGTGTCAGTCCTATGCCAGGAACCACAACAGAGTAAGTTGGCACCGCTGCATCAATCACCATAAACAGCAGCACTGACATACCACAGAAAAGGTATATAGGAGCTGTGTGCAGGAAGGGTGGGGCAGGGATAAAGAGTTTCAGTGGGAATTCAGCTGAATCACAGGACTCATGTCAGGATAGGAAATGAAGCATGAGTTCATACTGACTTAAAGTCATGAAAAAAATAATGCTGCCATTAACATTTTAAAAGGTGGCATTATTAAAATAAAGCTCAGGTCTTTGGCAAATGGAATTGCATTTTCCACTGCTATCTGAAAGTGCATTCTAAGTGTCCCTGTGCACCACAGAGAATGAGAAAGAAACCTTTGCATTTATAATATTGGCTTCCTCACCAATAATTTAGATATTCTGAAACCAAAGAAAATTGCTAGGATGGATTATTTGTGTGGGTGGTAGGGGAAGAGTCACAAAACTGTTTGTCAGCTACTTACATGAATTTCTTCTACTGTGAATAGAGGTAGGCTGAAATAGCCCAGTTTCATCTGAACCCATCTTTCAATACTTTGGTGCACCAGAACAACCACCATGCATTTTCACCCAGGAAACAGAAGACCACAGCTAGGGCTGAACTTCCCAGGGAAAGGTGGTCTGGGACTTGCACAGCACAGTGACAGAGAGGTACGTCAAGGGCAGAACTCAGTAGCAGAGGTCTCGCTTTAATTCCCAGCATCTCCAGGCAGGAATGGGAAAGACGCAATATCAAAGCCAGTATGAATATTGAAATAGACAGAACAATGGTTCAACTTAGTATAAGCCAGCTTCTATTTACCCTAAAGGATTGCTTGAGGTGCCTTGAAATTTTTGATAAGGGAAAGAGGAGTCCAGAATGAATGAATGAACAATACGAGCAAGACGAAAAGAGGCAGCAGAGTCTTTAGTTTAAGTAAAAAAATTGAAGCATTCAAAGTCCTTCAAATACATTAATTTAGCAACTTAACATTTGAATTGGGAAAGGCCATGCATGTTCTGAACCTGTGCCTTGATTCTGTGATGGGTTGGATGAAGTCCAGCAAACTGAGAGTAAATCCTGTTAAAATGGAGATTCTATGGTTGGATGCTTCCCAGATACCAGGTTTGGGAAGTTTGCCTCTTTTGGACAGGGTTGTTCTCCCTCAGAAAGAACAGTACATCACCTGGAGGTGCTCCTAGGTTAATCACTGTCGTAACAGGCCTAAGTGGCTTCTGCAGTGAGAACTACCTAGTAACAGCTCAGGTTGGCATGTCAGCTATGCTCTTTCCTGGGCAGGGATAGACTGGCCACTGCACTACATGTACCGATAGTCTCATGTTTGGATTACTTGAATGACCTTTATGTGGGCGTCTCCTTATACTTAGTCTGGAAGCTGCAGCTGAAGCAGCATGTAGCAACCAGGATGCACGACTCATAGTAATGTTGATGCAATTGCACTGGCTACCTATTAGTTACTAAGTCAAGTACAAGTTCTTGCTGCTGGAATAAAAAATCCCAGAAGACTGTGAGACCTGGTCACCTGGTAGACAGTTTTTTCCCAGTTCATTAGAGCAATCTCACTGGTTGTACCATGACCTGTACACTGCCATCTTGCAGCAATAGGGAAGCCGGCATTCTCCATAGTAGCTCCTTCCTTGTGGAATGGCCTCTGTATTCAGGGGATGCCAACTCTAGCATGATTTAGGTGCCAATTAAAGGCTCATCTGTTCCCCAAGGCTTTTCCTAAGTGAATGAGCTGCCCAGTTTGTTAATCATAGTGCTGTATTGGTTTTATTGGTTTTAATTAATGTTTTATATAAATGCTTTATCAGTTACTGTATATTTAAGTGTATTTTAATGTACATCATAATGTAATTTAATGCATTTAACTTTCCTGTAAACTGGTTGTAAGCTTTTAAAAATATGGTCAACAGTATATACATCTATGGCCTCTCCAGGACAGAGATAGCTTGGCCACAGTGATACAGGCTCTGGTAACCTCAAGACTGGGCTACTGAAATGTACTCTTTATGGGGCTCCCCATAAGGTTGCTCTGGAAGCTAGAGTTAGTGCAGAAAGAAGAGACTCCGTTCCTGCTTGCTGGCCCAGGTTTAAGGTTTAAGACTTGAACTGTGTAAAGTTCAAGACTTCAGACTGTGTAAAGACTTGAACAACTTGGAGTGAGAATAACTGAAACAGCATGTTCCTCCAGTTGCTGATGTCATCAAAGGACATTCTCCTGAAGGTTTTGCATGGACCCATGGCCCAACTGGAGTCCATCGGGAGAAGACCCTTCAGTGCCCCACTTCTATGGAATTGCCTGCCTTGGGAGATCGGAGAGACACCAACATTGTGCTGTTTTTGTTCCTGCTAAGGACAATCTTATTCCAGGAAGCCTGTTCTTGTTGACCAACTGCAATCTTAATATTAGTTTGCTTCTCAATGTTTTTATTGTAGTGTTGTTATTCTTTTGTCTGTTTTTAACCTCATATTTTTTGCTGCTCTGGAAACTGTTTGGATGTAGAGCAGTACAAAAATAATTTAAATAAACACAGTAGTCTGGTTAAGGTAGGCCAGTTAATATAATCCTGGTATTAAAAATGGAATCTTAACTGTGACAACGGTTTTCTGACAACTTTTTCTTATAAAGCTGAAGGAAACAGCCTACTCTGGATACAAACTGCAAGAGCAGAGCAGAAGGAAGGCACTTAAAAGTCCCTCCTAGACAAAGTGACCTCATCTGGGAAATCTCAAGTGAAGCAATGGGCAGGTTCATCTAACATGCTGAGTCACACTGCACATAAGATAAAATAGGTTGATTCATGGAATGACCAACAGTGGAACTAAGAGACAATCAGGCTCAAGGTGGGTTGTTCACCTCCTTGGTTCACCAGCTGGTATCCCAGTCTTTCATTCTCTTCCTGCTCCAATCATTACCATTTTTTCCAGAGTCTCAAAAATGCTGCATTCTTTAAAAAAAATTGAGCTCACAAATGTACAGAAATGTCTCCAGCATTTTCAGAAAAGAGAGATATTAACACCCCCCTGACCATATGATGATGATGATAATCATCATTATCATATTAAACTGCATTTATATCCTGCCTTTATTCCTCTTGTGAGAAACCCAAAGTGGCTCATATGGCTTAATTTTATCCTCACAATCTCTGTGAGGAAGATTGGGCAGAGTGTGAGTCACAGGCCTAAAGTAACCCAGTGTGTTTCATGGCTGAATGGGGACTAGAACCTGGATCAGCTGATCCCACAGCCCGACACTCCAACCACCACACCACACTGGCTCTTTTTAGAGCACTTATTCCTACAATTACCATGGCTCCCAAACAGTTCTCATTACATCCTCTTTCCCGAGAAAGCTGAGAATGGGACAGAGTGAATGGGTCACAGTAGGGGAAGAAGGCAAATCTCTTGCTGGCACCCTATTTGCCCTGTTCCGTTCTGTCACTTTTGAAGGGGTTTTCAAAAACTGTCCCTCAAATTTGCATTTTAATACTGGTGAAAATATGTAGATTGTGTATTTACTGCAAAGTAAATGGAGGAGAAATATAATGCAAAGTTCCTTCCGTTTATGTACCAGCCCTGAAATCTCCTATATTTCACCTCCATTTGTTTCCCAGATATTAAAGCTGCATATATTCCCCAGTAAAAATATGCACAATTTTCCCAACATTGTTAACACCCCTAGATGGAACAGAATGGGTTGGAGCTGTGAAAGGGTTTGTGTGTCAATATTGTATCTTTCTGGAGTAGCTGGAGTTCCAAGGAAGCACAGAAAATGTGATGTGTACTTAGAACTGTCAACACTTGAATTCAAGAGGGTTCCATTGCGAAGGGGAAGTCTTGTCTCCATGCCCTCTTGGTGTGCCTCCTCTTTTCCAGGTTTACAACTGAGCTCAGCAGCTATGTGTAGTTCTCCTTGCCAATTTCTATCTGTGCCAGCAACTATTCTGGACTCCCACTTGCAGCTGAGATTTACAAGGACATTGACAAGACAAAACTATATATATGGACAGCCATAAGTGCACACATGCACACCTCTGAAAGACCAACAAGAATAACAAAAATTTAAGACTAATTCATCCTTTGGCTGTTAGTGGCTATGCACTGTTTTATAGTACCTTGGTTTTAAGTGCAATTGAAAGCAGTCTTGAGGATCTTCTGGTTGAGAAGTGGAGCAAACATTTTAGATAAAGGAAGGAGTACGTCTCTACAAGTGGGCAGGAACCTACTCCTCCTCTGGCAGAGAAAGCAGCCCCTTTGTCTAAAGACAGCTCCATAAGTTGGAGAGTGAGAGAGAGGGACTGCATGAGGAGCTATATACAGCCCTGCTCTTGATCCTTTCTGGAACCAATCCCAATACACTTTTATGTCCACTGAAACAATTAAGAGATAGATTAACACAACGTCTTCTGTAGCCACAGCTTATAGAACTGTAAATGAAGAATGAACACACTCAAAGACATGCATTTTTTTAATTAAATTCAGGAACATGTATTGTTGTCAAGACTGAACTTTGATTGACCTACATAAGCCAGCTAATCAAATATTCACAGGTTGTATCTTACTTGTGAACTTTTTGTTGTACAGGCCTATTATCTTACCTAGCATCATATGCAGGGCTATTTTCTAAGGATTTATTTATATACAATTATTTTGTATATTTTATTTGATGTTCAAAGCTTAATACTGGAGTTGGTCTGTAACACCAAGTAAAAACCTATCAGTCAACTAGTTTTAAGTACCATACTCAATACAAAAAAATCAAATCACTTCTAGTTTAAAGAATTCGGCACATTTCAACAAAATAAACCAATCATGCAGCTGTATACTAGCTTTAAAAAAAAACCCCAAATTATTTCAAGAAAAGAGTATGGAATAAAAATATATACTTACTAGAAAGGACTGTAGTGAGGAAGATGTAGTCAGAAAAGGAGATCAAGCCACATTCTCCAAGTGCGTAAAATATGCTGTCTTCATCAGCAAACTTCTCGCGTTCCTGGGAGATTCTCTGTTTAATAAATCAAGAGTACCACAATTCCAAGAGAAGAAAAATAAACTTAGAAAATATTGGACTATATTTTTAAACTTTACATGTTGATGCCTCTAACCATCCATCTTCTTATAGACATCCTTACTGTTACTATTCTAGATAACTTTCCAGCCTTTAAATCTGTCAGATGTTTTTTGAAGATTAAAAGGTAAGAGTCAAGCATTATTCTACCTTAGGGTGAGAAATGTATGACCTTTCAGATGTTGGTAGACTCATTCCAACAACATCTGGAGGACCACACATTCTCTGTCTCTGTGTCTTTCAACAAACTGAGGCTCCAATCTTAAGCACTCTTACTTGGAAGCACCCATCATGATGGGATTTACTTCTTACTAAACATGCATAAGATTGGTATGTTAATATCTTCAATCCCAAATAGTAAACCCAAGATGTTTCTTCTTGTTCTGTCAGATCTCAAGAATGAGAAGATATTTTCAAAAGCTATTTACTGACATTTTTGTATAGTGAATCTAAATTTTTGAGCAATGCGTTAGTACTTGGGATTAATGTATCTGCTATAGATAAGCTAAATAGTAACTTTTGGCACTAAAACTAACTTTTTGGCACTGTTACACTAACATGGCTGGTGCAGACACACTATCACTCAACTCTTAAATGGTTAAGAAATTTAAAGCAGGTTCCAGGGTTTGGTGTCAACCATAGTTTAGTGTTATATGTACCTTGATGGAAGGCATGGCTAGTGCTAACCATCATCCCGCACAAGCCAGATATTGCATAGATAGTTTGAAGTAGGGTTTCATGGCTTGTGTCAATACACATATAATGCAAAACCATTGTTTGCACCATGAACAGAAGAAAGGGGAGACGTTTCTCCGAGGAGAAGAAGGTGTGGGATGCAGTGTGTAAGCTTGTGGTCTGCTCCTGATCTCAACACCATGGTTAATATATTAGCATGGTAAAATCTGCACCAGTTTATAGTGAAATAAAGTGAGCATATAGCAACTGCAATGCAGGCAGAACCCTTCTGATTATCAGAGCACACGTCTGTTCCTTTTTCTCCAGCCATGGACACAAGATTTGTGTTAAACTGAAGAACACTAAATAATTTTGTCTGCTGAAGTTTTAAAGGCTGAAAAGGATGCCTCAAGTGGGTTAGAGGTTGGGTTCTAAATTTTCAAAGTGGTGAACTATTACTGAAGAATTAAAAGACGTATCACTTACACACACACACACACACACACACACACAATACACACAGGGAAAAAGTATTACAGGATCAAGTGGCATTTTGGTTAATGTGAATGGAAGCATGCAGGCACAGAAGCACAGAAATTGCAAGCGCAAGTTTAGGAAGAGTACTAGGGAACAAAAGACACCACCAAGAGCACACCAGGATCCAGGTATACAACTATCCCATATCTATTACCTCTGTCTAGCGAGGATCCCATCATACATAAGATAAAGGAAAGACAATTTGTTAAGCAATGACACTTAAAGCACACTGAAATCATCATAGCATAGTTTGATTTGATTTGTTACATCTGAAAAGCAAGGAAAATTTGGAGCAATTAAATAACTCCTGTTAATTTATGCCCTTAAATAAGAAATGGGGACAAGAGCTGTTGATTGTCAGAAGTTCAGATGCCTTTCAAGACTCTCACCCCTCTTCTATCTTAAGTTGTACTTAAACTGAGGGTAGTCTATCAAGTAACACAGATTAAAGTTAAGCATTATCTGGTTCACAAAGTGACAATGGGAAGCAGTTACTACAAAATTGCAACTTTTAATTAAATCTCACAACCTACCAGCCTTACACAAATGTGCACAAAATTTTTATCGCGTCAATGCAAGACTGTCAAAATGTCAAAGGGACAAATCATAACAAGAAACGTCTGTTATCCAAATACTTTGAGGCAATTTCAGAGTGAATCTTAATTGATACATAGTATTACATGCCTTTACAGCAAACAAGTCTTTGTCCTGACCCACCCCTTTTGGAATTGTTTTGTAAATAAATAGCATTTTGGAGAAATTTTACACAGCTGAGCTTCAGAATAGCCAAAGGCTGCTAATTATGCTAATTTTTACATACTTAGCTCTCAACATGAGTTTCCTTCAGTCATATCTCTGGGGTCTCCATCCTTCTCTCCAATATTATGGCATAACAACATGCATCCTTAAAGAAACAACATGGCCCAATGTAGTCATTAAGATCAAAGGAACCATGTTTTAACACCAAAAGTAGATGGCCAACTCCTGCATCAATTCTATCTGGGAATGCATACATAGCATCACATAGTATCACAATTATGCCTAGAACCAGAAGTCAGGTGTTTATCTTAAGATGTTAAGGCCCTGGTAACATTTTTAAACAAGTGTCATCCAGTTTTAAAGCACTTGGACAGGCCAAAGGAACTGGCATTTCCTACCCCTACCATGCTCAAGATGGCAAACCACATGCCTTTTCACAAATTCCTTTTGAAGCTTCCCTCCATTAAATGCACGGTTTACTGTGGAGGACAGGAGACTGTTATCTGGGCAACTCATCCAAAACCATGTTGGACACATGTTAAGTTGCCATACTATTCCTTGCATTTGGGTCATAAATTTTACTCCTTAAGACCTATTAGTATTTTTTACTTCAATTCTCCAAAAAAAAAAAAAAAAAAAAAGGTATCACAGTCAAGTCTAAATGACACAGACAAGTAACCCGCAAGCCTCTCAGGCTCAACCATATGTGACTGAAGAATGTGACATTCTTTGGTTAGCCTCGGAGTAAATTTGCTTTTAGGCCATTCTATTTATTCTCTACTTTAATAATGGTTAGATAGCAATCCATCAAATACTTACCTGAGAGTAAGCCTAATTAAACCCAATGGAGCTTACCTCTGAGCAGACATATACAGGACTGTACTGTTACCCTGCAATACTATGTATATTTAGACAGAAAAATCCTACGACTCTCAGTATGCCCCAGCTAACATTGACTGCACTGTAACTCAAAATGCAGACAGTGTTTCCTTAATCCTTAATCATAAGCACTTTCAACTTAAAAGTCTCAATAGCAATGGGATTTTTCTTGTAATGTGGTTTTGCTCATTTAGCAAAAGTTGGCTGTCTTTAAGGGATGCACTTTTAAAATCAAAATGGGGGAAATCCACCAATAATGAGGGTGTGATTTTTTTATATCAGATAACTTTAGGGAAAATACATGTGGGAGAGAAGAACTCTACCCATCAAAATGGGAGATAGGGACCACATCATTCAGAAGTATTAGCAGGAATCCTTATGTCACTATTTTTACTAGAATTAAAATTGCATTTGCCTTGCATCAGGAGCAACAGCAACTGATATAAAATAGTGTTTAAACATAATCAGGATATAACCTGTATTATGGATTCTGAAAACCACATTCTGAGTAAGCTTCCTATGCCTAGACTAGTTTATAATCCTGTGAAGTGTATTAATTCTACAGACATGAAATCAATTGCTCAAGTGCTCTATATTAAAAGATATTTTCTCTTGTGTATATTCTATTCATCAAATTTGTGAAACTTCAACGTCATCTTTCCTGGGTTACCTTCCATGCATCTTTCACTGTGTAATGAGTTTTTACTTTTCAAATCTAAGGCAAGGTATTTGAAAACCAAAAGCAATATGCAAATAGTGATAGAAACAAAAACTGTAAATAACATCCTGTTAGTGTAGAATATAGTAGCCTCTTCCTGACAAAGATTGCAGTTATCAGTATGATTAACAGTCAGCTGAACAATTTCAGCACAACCCTCACATTGCAGACCCTTTTTGCAACTAGATACCAAGTAAACTGCTACTATAATCTAGTTTCCCCATCAAATTAAAGAGTAAACACTTTCTTATAGAAACCTCCCACTTGCCAAAATGGAGATTTTGCTGCAAAAGGATTCTGACAGATGTCAGTTTACCTACTGAAGTTTTGCACTTAAAAAAACTTTTCAATCAAAGGGCCTGTTTGCAGCATTGCCTGAAGTTCATGTAACAGGTTACATATGCAAAATTAAGCAAATCATTGAGATAGAGCCTATTTACAATAATATTCCTGGAGTAGTGAAATCCTGTTAAAACCAAGCATATGTTACAAGTATACTGATATACACATACTTTGGTGAAATATCATTTCATTGTATGTATCAACACAAGCAAGAAATACACAAATAGGAGAAGAGGTGAACAATTCAGTGCCCACTAAATGCATTTTGACCATCAACTAAGTGAACAATCAAAGCAATGCTGCTTGCAGATGTTGCTGCAACATGGACCATGCAGGAAAACTGGATAGCTTAAGACAAAACAGAGACAGTCAACCTGTCAAACAGGCAGTAAATATGATTACGAATATCAACTTTTCCCATCTGGTTAAATAAAATAACTCAAGCCAATACTTTAAAATGTTAAACTTTCCAAGATGCTAGGGAAATGTAGCAGCACAGCCACATCTAACACAGGAAGAAAAAAAATCCACAGGTATGCTTTTGAATTTAGAAAGTCATAAAGCAAAAAAAAAAAGAAATGGTATGTTGGGGCCTAGTCTTCTTTGAGAAATGAGGCAAGGAAACGAGTATGTTTCTCCCCATTCCCTAGTACTGAAAGTCCAAGAGTTCTAGACAGAGAAGACTCCTTTGAATTAATGGAAGAAAGAAGTAACAAATGTTTTGATCCAACAGCCAAAACCAAAGTGTAGTCCTAGGCTCTGAGCATATCACAACCATACAATTATTGGTCAGACCATTCAAATCCAGCCAGTTTCCCTTATACTAAGCAAAACTAGATGGTTATTAAGGGGGATAACACAAATATTAGGAATTCTCTGTCTCAGTTCTGCTCAAAGGAACAGTGGAAACGCCTACATTGAGTTGGGCGATTGGTGTATTTAGATGATTGTCTATGCCGGATTTGCCAGTCTGATGCCCTTTAGATGTTTTGGGATTCAATTCCCATCAGCTTCAGCTAGCATAGCCAATGCTGCAAAATTCATGAAGCTGTAGCCCAAAGCATCTGGGAGGTAACAGATTGGAGAAGGCTAATCTACAGCGAATGGCAATGGTGCTCCAGAGTTTCATTTCTAATGTATTCACTGGCCAAACAGACGTTTGTAGATGTGCAGCATTATTCAATTCATCTGACTATGCAAGTCCACTTGGATCAAGTAAAATAGTTGAGTGTCCTATGTACTAAAGAAGACCTTGTCAAAGGATTTCAAAGATGACATTAGTTTTCAGTAGGAACACCACCTTCCAACCTGACAAATTACAGTCACATCTACCACATAAATGCAAGAAAACAAGTAGAATTCCGAAGGACTTATTCCAAGTACAATTGCTAGTCAGGTCTGAATTAAATGACTTACTGAAAACTGAGAAGAAAAACAGGTAACCAATTTATAATGATTATTATAAGTCAGTATTTTCCAACATGGCAATTTTAGATTTCAGAATGGATGTCACCAGCAAGAAAACTCCATGAATCAATCACCATATTCTCATTAGTTTCCATTTACTTTACTTAGTGAAGTAAGTAAAGCATATACTAAAGCACACTGGTATTCCTGTTCACTACCTCCAGAAGCCCCTTTTTCTGAAATATACGAATCTGAAATGAAAAATGTGGATGACAGTAGTCTCAAAAATATGAACCCAACACTGTCTCCAATGGGTTGTACTGAGACTTATCCCTCTGCAATAGAAGTGTTTTTTCCATACACAGAAGGATCCATCACAGAGTTCTTGTTGAAGAAAGTGAGTAGAGCAGCCTTCATTTTTTAGTTTAACCTGCTCTCTGGCACCCACTGTGATCCTGCCCCAAAGAGCTGCTCCAGATAATCCCCCAACCTTCAAGAGCAGTGTAGGAGGTAGCAGTGGGGGCTGCAGTGAACAGAAGGAACCTGAGAAAATTAACACACACTCCACTTTTGCTGGTGCCAGCAGACTCCGCTAAGCACAGGACTAGATGCAACACAAACTTATTAATACCAGTGTTCCCAAACTATGAATAGATAAAAATTGCAAGCAGGCAGTGATCATAGTTCAAAGTCAATAATGTCATTTATTAAGAGTTTTGCTAAACCCACCACTATTTTATGCATTAAAAAGCAGCAACATGATGAGCAGCATTTGTGCATCTCAGTGAAACACCTCTGGAAATTCATGTAAATGACCACTGGTATTGCATTATGAAGGAAGAAGGTGAATGTTCAGTGACATTACCCATGCCATTAATGCTTATGCTTCAATACCTATTTTCTTTATGTGTTCATCTTAAGCAATCATTGCAGTTTCCTTCTTCAAATCTAAACAATATGCAACGTAAATTGTAAGTAATAAAATGGAACTCTTAAAAGTCTTATGCATTTAATATGTTTCTCTCAAGCTTTATAATTTAGATCTAAAACAGTGATACCTTTTAGTACACTGTGCATTATTTTGGATTACAGAAGCTGCATAATGGCTGAAAAAATGAGTGCTTAAGATTGAGTGCTTAAGAATCTGCTGTAATGCCATTCTCTTTCAATCTCCATTGACCACTCTGAGTTTTGCTAACTTCACAACGCACACAGAATTCACTGTTGCTTACTTCTCATTGAAGTTAAAGTCAGATGCCTTTGGAAATAAATACATTCTCTTTGAATTGTTTCTGAGTAAAGAAGTTGAAAAGTTTGAATGTTTAGAGATAAAATGTGGTTTTAAAAAGTAAAAATTTGGCTGGTTCAGGGCTGAATGCTCTAGCTGGGGAAGAAGTATCTGAGTTTCTATAAGGCAGTTTTAGAAGAGATTGTATCTTCCCCTGTTTCTTTTAAAGAAAGAAACATTATCCATCTCTACTTGCTGTTTAGCAAACACTTCATTCAGACAAGAAATACCGTTATCAAGATGCTGCATAACACTTTGAAATACATGTTCTCACTATTCAGATCTTCAGACAGACAAGGGAAAGACACCTTTAAAAGCTCCTCTGACCCCCCCCCCCACTGCTTTATGAGGTGCTACATTAATGGGTGCTAATTAAAATGTGTTAGTTAAATATTTTAAAATAATATCACCTGTCTTTCTGGTCTAGATATTGCCTGTGCAAATACAAATCTATGAACATGGAACAATGTTTACTTAAAAGTTTCTTTATCAACCGGATGAAAAAACGGTCTTTTCAGCAGCCCTATTGCTGTTTTTAAAAGAGTAAGCAAACACTGTGCTGATACAAGTGATCACTGCACTGTTGTAGATACAAAACATCATGGGTTTGTGGGTTGTTGAAATAAGCTCTGCAGCCAAGGTCTTAGACCTGATGTTGAGGACCCTCACGATGGTAGTTTTGGGGGACCTCAATTTCCATGTTGAGGCTGCTTTGTCCAGGACGGCTCAGGACTTCTTGGCTGCCATGACAACCATGAGGCTGTCTCAATAGGTCATCAGCCCAACACAAGAAAAGGCCACACTCCCAACCAGCTTTTTTCAACTGGGCAGCAAGATGGTGATCTGCAAGTGGGTAGGACATTAACCTCTTTGTCATGGTTGGACCACTTCCTCTTGAGATTTAGGCTTATGACTGCTCTTTTCTTCTGCAAGGGTGGGGACTTACTAGAATGGTCTGCTCCTGGAGTCTAATGGATTTGGATGGATTCCAAAGGGCTCTGGAGGGTTTTCCACCTGATATGACTGGTGCACCTGTCGAAGCCCAGGTCACTCCATGGAATTCAGAAGTGACTCAGGAGTTGGCACTATCGCACCTAAGCACCTTCTTCCCGTGTGCAGAGCCCATGTGGCTCCATGGTATACAGCAGAACTGCGGGCAATGTTCCAACTCCATTAAAAGAGGCGCTGATCAGACAGCTCCTGAAGAAAGCAGGCCTGGACCCAGAAGATGTTAACAACTACAGGCCTGTGGCCAACTTTTCCTTTTTGGGCAAGGTGCTTGAGCGGGTGGTGGCTGGACAGCTCCAGACACTCTTAGAAGAAACAGGCCATTGGATCCATCTCAATCCAGTTTCAGGCCAGGTTTTGGGATGGAAACTCCCTTGATTGCCCTGTGGGATGACCTCTGCAGGAAGAAAGACAGGGGAGTATGTCCCTGTTGCTTTTTCTGGCCTTCTCAGCAGCTTTTGATACCATTGACCATGTTATCCTCCTGGATAGGCTGGTTGGGTTAGGAACTGGAGGCACTGCTTTGGCAGTGGCACTGGAAGACAGTACCTTGGCTCCATGACAGTTAAGTCATGGAGTGCCACAGGGTTCCATCCTATCCCACATGCTATCCAACATCTACATGTAATTGCTGGGAGGGGTCATCCCAGAGGTTTGAGCTGAAGTGTCATCAGTATGCTCTCATTTACATCTGACCCAGGTAAGGCAGTGGTGACCCTGAACCAGTGACTCAGCAGAGTAATGGACTGGGTGAGAGCTAATAAATTGAAGCTTAATCCAGACAAGATGGAGGTGCTATTGGTAGGGAGAGCCTCAGTCCAGAGGAAGACTATCCACCCTGTCCTGGACAGGGATACACTCCCCCTAAAGGACAGAGTGTGGAGTTTGGGGATGCTCCTGGACCCAGAGTTGTCCCTGCAATATCAGGTAGCACGTGTGGCCAGGAGCCCCCTTTATCAACTGTGGCTGATCTATCAGCTGCATCCCTGTCTGGATGGGCAAAATAGTAATCCATGTTCTGGTAACCTTAGAAGTACTATAATGTGCTCTATGTGGACCGGCCCTTGAAAAAGGTCCAGAAACATCAGTTGCTAGAAAACAGAGTAGCCCATCTTCTGACAGGGACAGGGCAACACAAACATAATAGCCCTGTTCTTTATCAACCACATTCATTACCAACTGAAGTCCAAGCCCACTTTAAAGTGCTTACATTGATGTATAAGGCCCTAAATGTCTTAAGGCCTGGATATCTAACATAATGCCTCCTCTCATATGCACCTACCTAAACACTAAGATCATCTGCAGAGGTCTTTCCCTGTGAGCCACCTTTAAAAGAAGTAAGAAAGGTGGCTATGAGGGGAAGGGATCTTGGCTGTGGCACCTCTAACTATGGAACCAGCTCCTGAGGCAGGTGAACCTGGTGCCAACCCTTTATATATTTTGGCACCAGGTTAAAAACTTTATATTTTCCTGACATTTTAATTGCTGAACAGAAGAGTCTAACTTTATACTGGTTTTATTCATATAATGATTGGCTACTGTGGATCAGTTGTTATTATGCTGTATATTATTATTATGATGTATTGCTTAATTGTTGTTTATTTTACTTGAATTTTTATGAGTATAGTGAATATGTTATAGTCTTAGGTCTGATGAGGCTTTAAATAATTGTATGCCATTCTGAGAGTGTCTACTATAGAACGATGTAGAAAAACTTTGACATAGCATCGCATGTCAACATTATGATAGGACTTTAATATTTAGAATAGCCAACAGCAAATGACAAAACCCACCGTGGTTTAAATAAGCCATGGTGGGCTGCAGTGATCATGTGAACCAGGACAGTGTCTGGTAAAAATTAGGTGGAGCAGGTTGATACATTCTTGCTGATTTAGTGGTTTGTAGGGGATACTCTTCTGCTTGTTTTCAATTAAAATGCTGCTGTGTCTTTATAAGACAGTATCTGTTGTTTTACAATATAATTTGATGCTTTTAATTACTGCACACAGACTTGATCTTGATCTTTCTGGGAAAAGTAGGATGCACAATAGAAAAAAGAAATTCACACTTAACAGAATAAGTGTGAAACAAATTTCACAAAAAACAAAATGAGTACTTCAGATCAAGTGCAGCTGTTTCTGTACCTCTACTGAAGTAGCTCTTAAAATGTGTTTCTGGACATAAGACTACAACATGAGTTGCTTGAAAGACTGTAAGAAATTCTACTGAAATTATGTAACTGTGGTTTTATGCTGCAAGATGCTTAATTTGAAGATACCTGAAGCATCATGGCATCAAAGCATTATATTTATACAGATAATTTGGAGAAATCAAAACTCAAACTGTAATTGTGCTGCACTTGACTACTCTTATATTACTTGAGTAAAATTTCTTTTTTCTTTTTAAGTTAAGTGAGCCCAGGGGATATTGTTATTCTTGAGAGATCCAATGAAGTAAACAGATCTACAGGGTCTCTGAAATCAAGCTGCAGATTGTCCACACTGAAGTTTTACTCATAGCAAACAATATGCCAAGTTCAGGCTATACAATTTATCAAGAAGTAAATCTCATTCAGTGGGGCTTATGCCAGAACAGACAAGCATTTATATGAATGAAAACAGTCTTTCTTAATTGATAAAATCATTTTAACCCAGAGGGTCTGCTTATCTCCATCTAAAAGAACTACTTTTGAAGACTGTTTGCAGAACCCCAGCCCTACATCTTGAATTCTACCCTGTACTTTCCATTTAAAATACCATTCACAAAAGTATTAAAGCAGAACTTATATACTATCTGTGGTCTTCAGAGTCTAGAAAGAGAAATGTACATGTACCCTTCATAGCAATAGAATCATTATTCATTACCATTTTAAAAAGCCACTCCTGAAATGCAAGACTAGCATTCTACAGTCAAGAAAACAAGACACCAATATCCCAAGACCCTTCACAGGCAGCAGGAACTGAGCATGCAAGGGAGGAACCCTTGCAAAGAAAGCAAGAAGGACATGCCTCTTAAAAAGGGACAGAATATATTTTGTATTTCCCATTACCGCGATATTTACAAATGGCTCCTTTACATTGGTTCAAACTAATGGTTTTATTTAAAAAGCCATCTTATCACCAACTTACTCTTTTACTATATATTCACCTGCATTTATTCACAAGGAGAGAGACCATTGTTTTAAATCTTAACTCTTCTTTGCTTAAAATAACAATCACTAAATAGGCACTTGCAATATAAAGAACATTACATGTACAGTTTCTTCAGAAAACAATGAGTTTTTCTGCACCAGAGACTAGGAGGTCAATGACAGAACTGTTATTGAGCTTTGAACATGTCAGCAGAAAACAAATATACATGTGTGAGAGGTAAGTCCTTACTGAGAACTGCATTCAGTATTCAGCTTCAGAGAATGGAAGAAGGCCACATTCCATTCCAGTAGGGATGCTACTGTATTTATCTTGTCAGACTGATACAGCTGTAGCTGGTTCCCTGGGCAAAGCGTGTTGACATGCTAGGACATGTCTCATAAATCACTGATTATGCTATGTATTTTTTGGTACACACTCCATTTGCTCAGGGATCCAGAGAAGGCTGAAATGGCCAGAGAAAGCCTCTACAGTGGTCAAGGAAAAGAAGCTCTCTTCCTCTTGCATCCACCAGCAGGTCCTTCATCAGGATTTTTACTAAAGCTAAGCTTTATCGCAAACATGGGAATAAGTTTCATTGAAAAGAATGAGTCTCATTGCTGAGTAAATATGTATAGGACTGTACTGTAACTGGATATATAAATGGCGTACTGTTTCATCCTCCCTCCTTCTCATAAGAAAAACAAGTTAAGAATATTAATGTATTTCTACAGATAGCCTACAAATAATAATTATTTTTTAAATGCTGAGATATGGAGTATTTCCTCCAAACTATTTCAGGACACCAGGTTTTCCCAACACAGTGCCCTCCAAATATTCTGAAGTCAGAGCCCCAGCATTCCTGAGCTTGGGACCTGACAGTTGGAGTTATCAGAGCTGAAGTCCAAAACACCTGCGGGTGGGGTCAAATTGAGGGGGAGTTGGAATACACAGTCAATCATCAATAGATTTTATTCAATTTCATATGGTGAGGTCAACTTGAATAAGAGTTCAGGGAAAATATCAATTTTATCCAAAGATGGTGGGTATAGGCCAGTGGTGGCAAACCTACGGCACGTGTACCACATTGGGCACGCAGAGCCCTCTCTGCCGGCACGCGTGCCAAGTTGCCCCAGCAGCCACGCATCAGATAACAGCGCACACAGGGGCCATGTGCACGCTCAGAAAGGAGTAGCGGCACCAGGCGATGATGTCACGAGCTTTCGCATGGCAGGTCAGTGCGCTGCCAAGGATATATATATATTTGCTTGGACTGGCTTTGAGTTGTTTTTTCTAAACTAAAACCTCAGTTTTCAGGTTTTATTGCTGTGTTGGCACTTTGTGATAAATAAGTAGGTTTTGGGTTCCAGTTTGGGCACTTAGTCTCTAAAAGGTTTGCCATCACTGGTATAGGCCCTACTTGGAGAAGCTGTTTGAGGGAACATTACATTCAGGATGCCCATAAGCTTCCCATCCGAAGTGGTCTCCACCTCCCTGCTCCTCTAATTCTGCATGTTGCTAGACAGTTGCTTTAGCCATCTAGTCAGGGGACTTTGGACAGGAGGGAAAGAAGAGAATGCAGGAAATGTTGCATCCTGGTCTTTAGGGTCTCCTTCATTCCCCAGCCACTGGACCCCTCTTTTAAACCCTCCCCCGAGGCTGAATTTCTGACCTCGGAGAGACAGCAGGCAAAGTAGCTTTCCTGCTGGTTGTGGCAGGGTGGGGTGAAGTGTTAAAGGGCAATTCTCAGCTCTGAGGTCCAAGCTCTGTTACCATCCCTGGATCTGGAAATATAAAGTAGCCTAACTCCCACTCCAACAATGTCTAGCGCACAGACTTCATCCTGGAATAGATTTTTACCAGCATTTGCACTCAAGGTTTTCAATCCTACTGAATGTAAATCAGTGAAATGGTTCTGGATACAGAAAAAATGGAAAATTCTAAAAAATATATATTTTTAAAAAGAAAACAAAAACAATTTACTCTAAAATGGCCCACAAATGATTTATGGCTGAAAGAACTAAGACTGGTTTAGGGCGAGTTCCTCCATTCCATCCAAATTTCTACTGAAATGTACTGCCTGTCAGTAGAGAGGTTCTTATGTCAGAAAACAGTTGTTCTTATGTCAAAAACCCCCTCATAAAAACCATCTTAAGATATTCAGCAGTACTGAAGTGATGCCCTCTTCGCTTAGACCATAATCCTTCATATTAAATGGGGCTTCCTCAGGGAGGTGTTCTGTCCTTGCTGCATCCACATATTTATCAATTTTGAAATGGAACACAGTAGTGCTACATCATGAAATGATGAAGAGAACTAATCGGTATGCAGGACCTGTTTCTGGAAAATACCCCAGAGCACTGAGAGCACTCTAGACATAAACATCAGCAAATGCAAGAAGCTAGAGAGCTTTATAAAAAGATCACTGCATTTAATTAGAAACATATTCCTGTCATTAGCCTGCTTTTTCCTGAATCCCCTTAGTATCTTTCAGTTAAATCATGAGGTGAGAGGCGAAGGGAATGCATGTTAATAAGCTAAAGTACTAACTCTTCAGCCAGATGGACTTTAGTGCTCTCCTGTTTATCTCAGGAGGACTGTCCTTGAACTCTTTTCTGAAATAAGATATACCATATAGGTAAATCAATTTATCTCACCAGATCACTCTTAATTTATACACTTAAGCTTTCAGGTTAAGCACAACCTCATCACCCTTCAGGTTTCAGAAAACCTCCTCCTATGCCTGATTAATTCTATAGAACTTATGGTCTTGGCAAAGATAAGCATGACTTGAAATATTGTATGTCTGAACATAGATCAATGCAAATATCACGTCCATATTTATCTGCAGGAAACCTTCCACAGCTCTGTTTACAGAGTCTTGAGTCCAGGGTTCTCTCACTGTTGATATTTCCAGTTACATTTGGAAGCCCGTCAGCAGAGTCCACTGCAAGGATCTTTCGCACTCAAGTCTTCTGGATGGGTGGGAAAGACCCTTCCACAACTGACCTCATCCACGGGTTACCACAACACAGAAATATTGTAATGTATAACTGGGATAAAATAAAAGGAGAAAACAGGTATTAACCTATTTATGCGCTAGGAGCATTTTTGCATCAGCATGTATTTTTGAAAATGCAAAAATCATCAAGGGATGGAGCATGAGAATTATCAGAACCAGGCAGGCAAGCCAGGATGTTTAACTCTTTCCTCCCTTGCACCTTTCCTGAAGAAACTACCTCCTGTGCAACAGTTATTTACATTGGGAGAAATGCCTCTGTTAGCACCATTCAGTACCAGCTTTCTTTGAGTGGGTGGAGGATTTTGCTAGGACCATAGCAGGAGAAAGAGGGTCAACTCCTCCCTCAACTGCTACAGCGTATCACTTCCTCCTTAGAGGATGCTCTCTGAATTCAGCATTCAACATTTTAGAAATGCAATGACACATTTAATGCCATGTCTAAAAGCACCTGCTCTTGGAAGGCATCATCAACATGCTAAAAACACCCTGAGAACCAATTCTTCCTGGAAGAATTTATCCTGAATGGGGGTTTAAATGTCCAGAGACAGCTCCATTGAGTTCCTTGCAAGAGGAAAAACGGTGAGATATATGTAGAGTATTAATGATGCCTGGAAGTAAGTTCCATTGATCTCAAAGGGTGTGTCTTCTAAGCAGACATGTGCAAGATTCAATAAATAGTCTTGCAATATGCACACAAAGCCAAATAAATCCTGTATCACTCATTAATTCTGTTGAATGTATCCTTTCAGCACTCATTCCTCTATACAATTTAATGGCAGATAAGATGACAAAAATGGATTGATCTTAATAATGTAGGCCTCACCTACACTAGAATCCAGACATGCAAAAAAATAGTTTAGATTAAAAAAATGGAATTTGAATGTGAATATTGTCCTAGACCTATTCTTCCATTCTTCTAGAACACAAAATATTAAATAGTATTAAAGCACAACATTTTACTCCATCTACTACATAAAGTCACTGTTTCATTTCATTACACCAAGGTCGAAATCAACCATTATTGCTTAGTAAAGTGATCACAAAAATTGGAAGAAAAGAAAAGTAGTTGTTTCACCAAAAACGAAGTCATTATTTGTGAAAAAGCTTAACACTGAAGACTGCTAATACTATTTTGATTGAAAGGGTCTCCATTTCCATATTTTGAGATAGAGCCATTTGATACTCCAAATGAAGAAAATCAAAATTCTTTATAGGTAATGGGGAAGAAGGACAAATATATACTGCCCCTTTTAAAAGGAGGTGCACATGGGATCTGAAGCACAAATTGTTTGAAGCACATGCTGACAATTCAGTACCTGCCAAAAATCCTGATGAGAGGGGGAAAGGTTAGGAAAAAAAGAAACAAAATGAGCAAAGGGTTGGTTACAAAAATAAAAATAAATAAATTGTACATCATAACAGGAGGAACTACAGAGGAAGGGAAAAAATCAATCTTTCAGGAAAGAAAAAGCATTGCACACCTTAGCACCAAGAAATAAAGGGAGACAGAGAAAGATCAGTGCCATTTAGGAATTACCTGCTGAAATGTAAAGAAATGAAATTAGTAGTTAGTTATCAAAGAAAGGAAGAGAGCAAGGTGAGTAAATTACTTCCAGTTTCCACCAACAAAACCAATATGCCACAAAATTTTGACAAGAGCAGTGAACTGGTAGAAAGCAGATATAAAGCAATTTTTGACAGATATAAAGCAATCTTTGTAAGATGGGAGCAATGTGCCCCTACAACAGTATCCTCATATCCCATCCTGATGCCCTACAGCAGCGGTTCCCAAAATGTGTTCCGTGGAACCCTAGGGTTCTGCAAAAGCCTTATAGGGGTTCCACCAAAAATCTCAAAAATCACATTTATTACTGTTTTTAAAATGAAACCACACAAGGCCAACTATTCAACTGTTAGTTGGCATCCAAGCAGCAAACAAGGACATGCATCACACTGGTCACTTCCTAGGACTCTATTGTGTGATGTTGAGAATAATCAAAAGAATTCATTTGGGATATTACCATATAATCACTTTATTCATTCATTATATTTAAAATGTTTTCTCTTTATTTCCAAACCTACTACATTATGCAAAGCACTCAGGCAATAGGAACAGATGAAAGAAGGAAGAACCTTGTGGGTTCACAATTCTTAGTAAAAATCAAGGATAGAGTTAGGGTTGCATGGAAAACAATGTCTTCAGAAAGGTTCCATGACCAAACATGTTTGGGAACCGCTGTCCTACAGATTTGTTAGACTACAGCTCCAGTCAACCCCAGTCAGCATGGCCCTCGGTCAAAGCTGTCATATCCCCATACAGTAATATAACAGCATTATATTTAAAGAGATAAGTCTTTTATGTTAGGTAGCACCTGCATCATAGCCAAAGCATAACAAAAGGTCTGCAGGTAAATAGTACAACGTAATTGGCTGACCCAAATGTTAAAATGCAAGAACATTTTAAAAGTAAAACAGATTTACACATATAAGTGATCATTCACAACTACTGCAGCACATATATTTTAGTTATCATACTCTACAAGATGCAGCATACCATAATAAACTAGAATTTACTAAAACAAACAAGAAAGGAAACCATAAAAATAATTTGATTGGGAAAAGGTTGGCACTCACTGTACGTTATTTTATGAAAAACATATTGTTTTATCAATGCAACAAAATCCTTCATAGAGTGAGCCCTTGACAGTTTGAATTTTCTATTATTCAACAGCAGAACAGAAGGTTAAATATATAGAACCTCTCTACAGAACATAGTTGTCACAGAAAGATCATTGAAAATATCTGAAATGACTCAACAGTACGAATTCAATTTATTTGGATTATTTATTTATTAGATTTATATGCCCCACTTTTTTCCAATGAGCTCAATCTGGCTTACATAATTCTCTTCCTCCTGTTCTCAATCTTATCTCCACAACAAGAACCCTATGAGGTAGGTTGGGCTGAGAGTCTGCAACTGGCCCAAAGTCATCCAGTTGGCTCCATTACTAAGTGGAGACAAAAACCCAGATTGCCTGAGTCCCAATCCTGCACTCTTGACCACTGTACCACACTACCTCTCTTAGACTTACAGATTTTCTCATGTGATAATAGGATAGGCTGCGCTATGTAAATACGTATAAAATAAAGCACGGCTATAACCTGGTTTGACATTTCAGATAACCGGTCAAAGACAATTCATCATACAGATGCAGGCAAATACGCTGATGTGAATTAAACACTATGTGCCTTCAAGGCTAATTCCTTTCAGTGGTACCATAAATAGTGGGAAGACAATATTGTCTATTCAACTGCATTCAACTTTAGCATTCAAACATTACCCATGAACATCAGAAGGTTGTGTCTCTTGATCACTGTTACTCGTAGAATGACTGGGAAAGAACAAAGCTATGCAGACTAATGTCTGTGGCCATTCAGTTAGGATTCACGCCCAGTTTGCCAGCCCTACCCGCATCCCTCTGGTCAGGGATGCAGCTGGCAGCAGCTTAAGCTGAGTGCAGCTTGGGCCAAGCCACTGTTGCCATCACCAAGTTAAAAGAGCCCTTCCAGCTGGACTGAAAAAGAGGCAGATGGTAACACCATCCCACCTGTGCAAAGAGAAGAGGAGATGGAGAGGAAAAGACAAGTGGTTCTGAGCCCACATCACCCTGATGCACGATTTGGCTAGACATGAGAATCAGTGTCCCCATCAGGCAGACTAGTGCAAATGGCATTTTACCTTCAGAAGGAGCGGAGGGGAGTGTGCTTAGAGGAAGGAATGAGAGAGAGCAACTGAAGCTGTATTGTAGAAGTCAGGTCTTCAGAATACATCAGCAATACTGCAGTTCATTAAAATGACAGGTCAGCCAGTATTAAGACAAAGCAGGAAAATGAGGCAGTAAGCAAATTTGCTTTTGCCTCAAGGTGTTACTCAAAGAGCAGAACTAGAAAAGGAGACAAAATCAACTTGGAATTCTGTATCTTTTTTTTACATGTAGCCTCAGCTTTGTGACACCAGCTTGAACAAGATATATGAAAAGAAGGCTCAGTGTGAATTAAGTTAGCAATACTCAGTGAGAGAACAGTTAAGAGGAAAAAATGGGAGGACATCATCCCATTTCAAATTTTGAGAGAAATAAAGGCCATTGCACACACTGCATTCTCTGTCATGGAATCTGTGAAGGAGAACACTCATTATCCTGAATGGGAAATTATATGCAATTATATGTTTAGAAACTGCAGCTATGTAGGGAAAAAATGTTTTATATAAGAGGTTTGGAGAGTGCAAGAAAGAGCACTGTTGTTTCTACAGTCTCAGCGCTATGAAAGCCAGGCAGTATAAAATCTTACATTTTGTTGTGTTCACGATTGAGAACCATGAAAAAGAACCTGCTACGTATCCTTCAAAACTAGCCCTTAGTACTTGCTTAGTACCATACCATTTTACCAGGAGAGGGGAGAAGCAATATTCATTTAGTAGTTAAAGTAACACTTAACATGCATACACAGGTTTAGGAATCTCACCTTCCCATCGTAGCGCTTCACCACAAACTGATCAAGGCCTAAATCTGAAAGAAAGAAAGAAAGAAAGGGAGAGAGAATGTGTGTATGAGAGAGAGAGCGAGCACAAGGAAAAATACATTTCTGTGGTATTACTTCAGCATTATTGACACAGCATACAAGTTTTATAAATACTTTATTGAAAAGCTCTAACCAAGCACACAGAGAAAGTTCAAGAGATGCTACGAGAAAACAGCAGTATCTTTGTTTTATAGCTGTTGATCATTTTACAGGTCTGGGTAATAAAACCTCCTATATCTATTAAGAAAATTAAAATGTCACAATATATATTAAGATCCAAAATCACCATTCACCAGTAGCTTCATGTAACAGTTCTCTCTCTATCCCTCCACATCACTTTATATAGTATTATTATGTCCTTCCTTAGCCATAATACCTGAAGCCAGCCATCTGGAAGAGATGACATTGCCCACCCCTACACTAAGCAGTAAGTGCCACAATAGGTCCCAGAATCTTTCATTCCCAGCAGTCTTCAAGTAGCATGCATTTATTCAAGTTGAAAGCAATCGCTGTACTGCAGACTCCAGAATAAACAGCTAGAGAGGAAGACTGCAAGATGTGAAGGGGAAGGAACAACAGTAAGCAGTAGCAGGAGAAACAGACACAATAGTAGGTTGGTTTTCCAGTTATTTCAGAATACAACTGCCTGTTTTCCTACTTTCCACATTGACTGGGACTGAGAGGGAACTGTAGTCCAAAACATCTGAAGAATACCAGGCAGGGGAAGGTTGCTGTAAATAATGGCACAGAAGATTTCACAACGGCTTGCCATTTGCCACCATGAACTAGAGCAAAAAAGGGACTAACGAAACAAAGTATTTAGCTTTTATTGTTCACAACCCCAAATCTTTCTATGTAGCATAATTGAGTACATCGTTTCGGATGCAATAAGCTGGAGAAGAACACAAAAATGATGCTCTCCGTGTGCCTGGATGCCGGAGGATACAACCCCTGACAGCATATGTGAATCCTGCACTCAGGAATGCGTGGGGACACACATGTGGAAGGATGTGGATAGGTAGAAGTACGGGAGTGCTTGCACACTGGCATAGAGCACGGTTGTAGCAGCGTACCTGCAGAAGCGAGCCTGCACTGCTCCTCTAGAGCAACAGTCCCACTCTAGTGAGTAGCCAGCTGCTTCACAGAGTGGCAAAAATAAAAAAATAAAAAACTAGAAAGGCGGCTGGGCTGAGGCCACATCCAGGGGAACATGTGGGTCAGTGAGAGAGAAGCAGGTGGCATAGGCAGGAGCAATGCACACTGGGATTTATACCAAGGTGCAGGGGCTTATGGGATACATGCAACCATTTGGAGTGAAGATGGAGAAGCATGGAAACCATCCATGCATAGAAGCCACATGAATGTATGAACCCAAGACGCAAGGTGAGATACCACGCCATGCAGCAGTCATGTGGCATTGCTGAGCACTGAGCGTGAAAAAAGACACTTATTCATTTTCAAGATAAAATGTTCAATTTTTTTCAAATTTTGCTCAGAATTGCATAGCAGTGGCTACAAAATATCAAAGCAGGGTATCAATGAATTTTCCCCTTCAGGTTAATATTTTCTGTCTAGATATTCTACAAAGGCAGTTTTTAATGTTGCCTTTGTTGATTGATGAAATTATAAAAGCAACAAGTGACATGAAAAGAAGGAAAGTATTTAGTCTGGACAGATTTTCTATTGATAGATATAAAACTTTTTCCAGTGTTCTAGTTCCCAAACTTTATTGTTTACATAACTCTATTTTTGAATCAGATTCTCTTTTATCAGTGATGCTTAAAGTAATTCCTAAATCAAATGGAGCACATACCTTCTATGCTAATTATCAATCTATTTCTTGATGGATGTTGATATTAAAATATTAACAGTAATTCTGCATGAATTCCATTTATTGTATCTATGTTCTTAAAAGATATGGTGAAGGTTGAAGTGATAGACCAATCTTCAGATAATGAGCTTCAGATGTTGTTGGTAACAACTCCTATATGTTCTGGAGTTATTGTAAGTCCTATCCAGTCAGTATGACCAATAGTTAAGGATTATGGAAATGGTTCTCTAAACCATCTGGAGGACACCAGGTTGTCTAGTCTTGCTCTAAAACCATTATTTGGAAGATTGTGAATTAGTCTTGCACTACCACACTCTGTTCTCCCCTCTCTGTTTCCTGTTTATAATCCAAACATGCACATTATGGTTGGCATTTGCCCAGTTCAGCCAGAAATAGAAATCATAGAGTTTGCTGATTTAAGATACTGAGTGGGAAATAGGAAGGGAATCAATATGTAATGGGAAGGAAGGAATAAAAGTCTACAGCTTATTCCTGATCTTCTAAACTTTGGAGGACTAACCAAATTGCAAAAAAGAATGAATAGATGAATAAATAAAATGAATGAAGTTTATTAACAGTCACAGTTTGTTTTAGCCAAACACTGAGAATTCAGAGGTATTCCACCTCCAAAACAGTGGATGGAAAGGGCAATCAAGAAATTTATTTTGCTAATGTTGCTAATTCATGCAACAAGCCGAAATGCAAAAGCAGGATCTTTCAATAATAACTGAATAAAATTTGCAGTAGACAAAATTTCTGGAACAATCACTTTAACAGCAGATGAGTTCCAAATCCTGTTTTCTCAGTATTATGCATACTCATCCTATCGGTATTTATCTGTATTATTAAAAATAGCTTATATAAAAAGTTATTGGATGGGATTTTAAATGATCAATGTATCACCTTATTAGATTGGCAAGATCAGAGCAATGCGTACGTGTAGCTTAACAGCCTTGATCAGCAAGGCAGAGAATATATCATCGTCACCTGTTTACAGCTAAACATGATTAAATGCTTCCCATTTATTCAGAAGTTCATAATGGTCATGGTGCAGAAAATGGAGTTATTAATCAGTGCAGAATACCTTTTAGCCTCTCGTAAGCCAAGGCAGTAAAAATTCTTCTGTCTGTTTTTTTACGTTGAAAAATAAGTTCTACATCTAGAATCACCAGCACCAGCACCACAGCACAACATTGCATAGGCAGGGAAGAAAGCTGAAGATTGTCAAACAACATACTGCATTTGTGCATTTTATATTAAGGAACTATCACTTGAATGCACATTGCATTTTTATTATTCTGTCTGCTCGGAGATAAACAAAGACTTTAAAGATCATTTAAAGTTAATGGGAGAGGTAAGAACCTACTTAAATCTCTTACCTAAAGCAGTGAGATTTTAAAGTGCTTAACTTTGGCTTGACTGTGAATTTGTGCAAACAAAGCACAGCATCCAGTGCTCCCACCATGCTCTGGGTGACTCTCTTGCACTCACTGAACCCATCATTTCTACAACAGGCCCTAGTGCTTCTTACCATAACCCCACAAAGATGCAGAAATGCTCATTTCCAGAATATCACACATCACTGAAGCTGCCTTCTGCTTCCCTTTCCATTATTTCTCTGAAATAAACTTTTTACTCATTTCTTTTCGCTGCAGGATCTGCTAGCTTCCCATTGCATTGGCAGTGGGTTCTACTATTGTGTGGGCAACGTTGGATGCTGCCCTGTATTATGCCTAATGCTAATTGCTATTGCCATGTCTCTGGGCCAGTCATGGATTCTGTAGCTAACCTACCTCATGAGGCTGTTGCTATAAGAATAAAAGGAAAAGAGGAGAACCTTGTAAGTAGCAATGTACGAGGAATCCAGTTGGGAGTTGAGAATCCTCCTTGGCTTGGCTTCCCACACTCCAGCCCACTTTCTCTCTGTCCTAAGTCCACTTCATGCCAAATGCTTGCATGGGCAATCCAGCAGGAAGAGAATCCATGTGAGTCTGCAAAGCTGCTTCACACACAAATTGCCACATACTCACTGGGCAAACAGAGGTCTGCTTCTGCATATATGTCTTGCAAGCTTTCCATACTTTACACAAACTCTGAATATTTTGCACAAAGAAGAGCACCACTAATGTTCCTGAATGATCATGACTTGATCTTAACTAGGCTCACTTCCTGGCCAGGGCTGAGCACAGAAAAGAAATCTGGCAAGTGCAAGAGAGCAGATTCCAGCTGGATCCTCAACATCCTTATTAGTAAGCCACCTTGGCTTCCTTGCAAGAGGAAGAACGGTGAGATATAACTGTGATATAATAATAAGCTCAATCAAAATGCAGTGCTAGCAGACTGAACTTTCTTCATTAAAAAAACTATTGCTGAATATTTGAATTTTCTGACTTCTCAGTTATAAATACCAAAGAAGAGATCAAAAGGAGATGGACAGATTTCAGAAGAACAGTTTGGAAATTATCTTTCCACAAGTGTCATCCAAAATCCATCAGACAGCAAAATTAAGTCACTAACACTCACCATTTAATATAAAAAAGAGCATCTCACTGTTCTTAATTACTTTTCATAAGCATCCTGCTACTTTTATTACCTGTGCTATTACCTATTATTCTCTCAATATAGCCTGTCAGTGTAACTATACTAATTGATGCTTAACTATATGAACAAATCAATGGCATAGTCCAGAAACAATACTCAGTACCAGAACCAGGGTGGATTTGATTTAAACCAATAGTCAGGAAGACTAGATTTAATTAATCATTTTCTACATAATGTACACGCATGTCTGCCTTACCCACAGGTAGAGGAACTTCATTAAAATGTTCCCAAACTGGGTCCCTTTTATAGTCGGCTGCCATTACAGATTATCTTTTCCAGGGAAAGAATAGTATGAGAATAGTACAAATAGAATGATAAATACTTCACATGAAGTATGATAAGTACTTCACCTTAACAGTAACTTTCAGGCTATACACAAAATGACTTGAGTATTCTGCTCAAGAGGTTTCACTTTAATTTTTACTGCCTGCCCCTCCCTCCTCACACTTAGCTTCTTGTGCAGATCTATTCCACTCCCAACAATCTTCTTGTTTTCCCCGAATTTTTTGAAACTTAGCACTTAAATGATGAGGGGTTGATTTTGTGTAAGTAGATTTGCAAAGGAACAATGGGGTAAGGACTTTTTCTCAACTCTGTATGTTTCTTTTACAACACTTTTGCTATGAAGAAGAGGCATATGATCACTGCAGAGAGAAATTCACAGTTTTGAGAACTGTAAAACAAGGCATCTCTGATATCTTCTAGATAGAAAAATTGCCCAATAATCTTACAGAAACCTCTGGAAGAGCATGACATTGTGACTGGATTAACAGGATTCATTTACCAAAAAGTTTAAACATTCTATGAATATAAAGCCTCATGCTACCTCCCCAGAGAGGTCCGCCTGGCGCCGTCGTTATTTGTTTTTTGGCGTCAGCGTAAGACCTTTTTATTTAAAACTTATTTTAATTGTTAAATTATTTAATTAATAGGATTTTAAATTTTTAGCCGAGAATGCACCAGGGGTTTTTAAACAATTTTTTAAATTTTTTTTGTTGTATTGTTATTATTTATGTATTTATGTTTTCTTTGTGAGCCGCCCCGAGGCTTTGTTGCGATGGGCGCAGCATAGAAATGTTTTAAATAAATAAATAAATAAATAAATAAATAAATAAATAAATAAAAACAAATACTTATTTCATTTAAGTATGAAGTATGCATTATATACCTTTGGACTATAATGCATCTTAAATAGGAAATTATCTTTAGATAGATTATTCCTCAAAAAGCATTTTATTTTAAAAATCCAATGTAAATAAAATGATTTAAATAAAGAAATCTGATTTAAATTTAAAAATATGATTTAAATTTTAAAAGATATTTAACAATCATTAATTTTTATCTACCCCAACCAGAACATACATCTATTCAACACTGCTGCAGTTCTCTGATGTGGTCTCACAATATTACAGGTTCCAGCATGTAATATTCCAGCATGGGTTGCACAAGTGCAAACTTTACCAATATCCCTTGCAATGAGGCTGCCTCATCAAGGCCTTTAATTATTGCATCTAATCTGCAGATATCTGGGCTGCCTTTTGGACAGCAACTTCAGGCTTATTTCAGGGAGGAAGCTGAAGAGACTCACTACCTCTAGGTGCTGGTATTGAAGAGCTGGAGGTAGATGCACAGAAGAGCAATTAAACTTAAAAAGCGGTGGGGGTGGGATTGTTGAGCAGCAACCTACCTCACCATCAGGAAAAAGTTGGGAAATCTGTCAAGCTTGCTGCCTTCATGCTTTAGGACAGAACAAATTAAAGTCACTGACCCAAATTATTCTCACTAGAATGGTGGTATGATCCAGGCAGCAATAAATGAGCATCCAGATAGCTCTTTTGCAGTGCTTCATACGCTACCTTTACACCAAACCCATATTATAGGTCACTGCAGACTGGGGAGGGGGAGGCTGAGGTTGAAAGATGGAGACTTGCCTGAGTTTGTACAGGTTAAGAACTTGAGTAAATCGATTAAACTTTTAGATTTCCTTTCTGTACAATCACATACGCTCACTATCTTTGTACACAAGGTCACTTACTTTCCGGTTGCTTTTCATTTGGTGTTATAGATCGCACAAAATCTTGTGGGGTCATAAACACTTCTGATTCTCCATGCTCATTTATTACTTTCAATGTGGCAAAATATCGAAAGATTTTATCTGGAGTGGAATAAGCTCGGATCCTGTTCTCGTACTCCATCACCTAAAACAGAAATACAGAAAATGAAATTTCCTAATTACAAAACCGCAGCCAAACTAAAGTTATATGATGCTGTTTTGATATACAAATATAATTCCATATTCAGCTTCTGCAAAATGCAAATCAATAAAACAAACTGTTTTCTAAATACAGAAAAAGAAGTGCTGTAGAGATGGACAAAGTTACTATTAAAACATGATGCTCTTTACCACTGAAATCCCTGTAAAGCCTTGGAAGATCATTTCAACAGGCCAGGATGGCATACATCAATAAATAGCAAATTTACTCATGATCATGTAAGATGATAAACTGGATAACTTTGAAGCACATAAATAACTTTACATATAAATTTGTACATATACGTCTTGTACAAATGATGTACTCTTTTGTTCTTTTTTTAGCTGCTACATTTGATCATTTCTAGAAATTTTCACATGGCCACCCTGCCTGCTGAGTGAGGGTTATTATACTGCAAAACACTGGGAGTATACTACATCTCTGAACAAAAGAGCACACAGTGTGTACACACACACACACACACACACACACACACACTTTTTTCAAAAGTGGCAATGCCACGTCATCCAGGAGGTCTCCAGTTTTGCCCTCACTGCAACATCACAAGCAAAATTCATTACGCTTGACCACAGCAGCAAACTGCAACCATTTGCTTATACAGAAAAAAGGAGGCATCCCTGAATTGGAAGCTATATCTGCTCCTTACTGTTGATGATTCCGATGTCTCAAAAAAGGGGAAAGGCAGATCCCTCTTACTTGTGCCCAGGATTTTATTTGATGCATTTCTTACACAGAATTTTCTACCCCACCTTCCAAAGGCCACTCAGAGTATCTTGCAACACAGTACTATACACCAGCTTTGAATTCCATTAATATAGACTAGCATACAATAGAAGCCAAGACCACAGACCAAAAACAATTGTACATAATGCTTCAGAGATTTAGAAGGGCAAAGTCTGCCATAACAGAAATACTTTCACCAAAAATAGTGAAAGTCAGTGAGAGGGGAGCCACCCATGGGCAGAGATTTGCACTAATATTGGTGCAGCCATGGAAAGGTCCTAACTCCCTTTACCAAAAGCTGTGCCCCTATGTTACATAGGACATGAGAAAGGGCCTGTAGATAGTGTTTCTTGGTCATGCTAGAGTGAAACAGAATGTTCAAAACTATCTCTTAAAACAACCCGCCCTCCGGCCCCACTCGGTGTCGAGGGACGGGATGGTAGTCTCTTTCTGTCGTCTCCTCTACTAGCTGGCACGCTCCACTAGGGCGTGATCTGCCAGTCTCCAGAGACTGAGGAAAATGGCGGGCACTCTGCCTTATATAGCACCAGCATGGAAGGGTGCGGAGTTCCCGCCAAAAACCTTTGCAGCTTGGGTATTCTGGCCGGCAACAGGCACTGCACAGGCGCAGTACCCATTTTGTGTGACTGCACAGATGACCACTCAAAGAACGACAGTTACAGGTAAGTAACCTGACTTTCTTCATCGTGGTCTCTGTGCATCACAGATAATGGGTGATTAGTAAGCTTCACTCATTGGAGGTGGGTCGGTGTCGTCAGTGAAGGATGGATGAAAGAACGGCCCATCCAAAGGAGCAATCCTGCCTGGCCCGAACATCCAATCTGTAGTGTCTGGTAAAGGTACAGGGAGTTGTCCAGGTAAGCAGCTTTACAAATGTCCAGCAGTGGGATGCCCAATGAGAAGGCTGAGGAGGCTGCTAAGGCCCTGGTGGAGTGACCCCTGGGAGCAACAGGAAAATCTATCTTGGCCAGTTGGTAAGCCAGTTCAATGGTTTGTACTATCCATTTCAATAGTCTCTGGGCAGAGAGAGGTGCGCCCTTATCAGGTTCAGATTATTTGACGAATAAGCGTTTAGTTTTCCTGAAACTCTGTGTGTGACCGATAGAAAGCTAGGCACTGGTGCACATCAAGGGAATGAAGAGATTTCTCTATCGGAGTGGGAGGGGACGGGAAAAATGCTGGAAGCACAATGTCCTGGTTAACGTGAAATGCTGTGGCCACCTTGGGGAGAAACACCAGATCTGTACACAGAACTACCTTTTCCTTGTGCAAGTTCAGGTATGGTGGGTCCACGTGGAGTGCGGAAAGTTCACTTGCCATCCTCGCTGAGGTTATGGCAACCAAGAAGGCTACTTTCCAAGATAGCAATCTCAAACCCTTGTTGCGAGGGGTTCGAAAGGAGCTTTGGTAAGTGCATGTAGAACTACAGATAGACTCCAAGTCAGTATTGATGGACGGATCGGAGGATGGAGATTTTGCAGTCCCTTAAGGAAGCGTCGGATGAGTGCGTGGGAAAACACGGACAAACCCGAGAGAGGGCCACAGAAATGTGATATAGCTGCAGTGTAGACAGAGGTGGGTTTGAGTCCAGACTGATGCAGAAAAAGCAAAAAGGAAAGGATGTTATCGATGGAAGCCGATTCTGGAGTAAAACGGTTAGCTTCCGCAAACATAGTGAAATGCTTCCACTTCACCTCATACGATCAACGAGTGGACGGTCGAAGGGCAGACTGCAAGATGAACTCGATTTCCTGTAGGTTCAGAGGAGAGTCGGGTGAGGTCCTTCGGTACACTCTGGCATCGAAACCGAGGTATTTCGCCGAAGTATGTGAGGGTTGGCAGAGGCAGTTAGTGCAGGAGCCACGCAGTGAGCTTGAGAGTGCTGAGGTCAGGGTGAAGAATCGTCCCTCTCCCCTGTGTGATCAGGTGAGGGATTCATGGCAGACGGAAGAAGGTGTGTCTAGATAGCCTGAGAGCGGTCGAGAACCAGGGTTGACGGGGCCACCATGGTGTAATGAGGATGACCCGTGCTCAGTCCCGACCCGCCTTCTCCAGGGTACGGGTGATCAATGGAATCGGTGGAAAGGAATACAGGAATGAATCCGACCAACTCACCATCAAGGCATCCCCTTGTGAGTTCAGACCCATTCCTGCCCTGGAGCAGTAGGTCATGCATTTCGAATTGAAGCTGTTGCAAAAAGATCTAGTGTCGGAGTGCCCCACCAGGTGAACAAGTCTCTGCAAACTTGGTTGTCCAGTTCCCACTCGTGGGTTGATGACATCTTTCTGCTCAGGGTGTCTGCTTCTTGGTTGTGTATTCCTGCCAGATGGATTGCCGTGAGCGAAATCCCTCTGGGGATACACCAGTCCCAAATCTGAATGGATAGCTGAGCCAGCAGTACCGATTTTGTACCGCCCTGTTTATTCAGGTAAAAAACTGTAACTGTGTTGTCGGAAGCTACCTGTACTGATCGGTTCCGTAACGTGGGTTCGAACGATCGGAGTGCCTTGAAAACTGCCAGCAATTCGAGAAAATTGATGTGGTTGGACCTCTCGTGTGCTTGCCAGGTGCCCTGTGTTCGTAGGTTGGAACAGTGTGCTCCCCAACCCATGAGAGATGTGTCGGTATGGAGCGAGATGGAGGGTTGTTGCTGGTGAAATGGAACGCCGACGGTGAGATTGTCTGGATTCATCCACCAAGTCAGCGTCTGCCGAACTGAAGCTGTCTTGGAGAGTAGCGGATGGGCTGAAACACCGAATTGAACCACAACTGGAGTGGCTGCATTTGTAGTCTGGCATTTGGGACAACTACAATTGTGGACGCCATATGGCCCAACAATTTTTGGATAAGCAGGGCCCGGACTCAGTCGCCTCTCTGGACCCGATGGGCCACGAAACAGAGTCTGTCCATACGGGTCCATGGTAGAAATGCCCATGCTTAGACCGAATTGAGTTGCGCTCCTATGAACTCGATGACCCGTGAAGGAGTGAGACAGGATTTTTCGGTATTAATAAGGAGCCCCAAGTCCTCCAGGAGGGTGCAAGTAATGTCAACATCTGTACTAAGTCAGTCCCAAGAGGGGGAGACGATAAGCCAATCATCCAAATACGGATAAATTTGAATACCTCATTGAAGAAGGTGAGCACATATCGGAGCCATACACTTTGTAAATACCCTGGGGGCTGTGGCAAGTCCGAAGGGAAGAACATTATATTAAAAAAAAGTCAGAGCCAACTGTGAATGGGAGAAATCTCCTATAAAACAGGTGAATACCAATATGGAAACAGGCATCCTTCAAATCAATGGATGCGAACCAATCTTCTCTCTCTAGCAGGGGGAGGATATTTTGTAGGGTAGTCATACGGAATTTCTTAGTCGTAATAAAAGCATTGACGCCCCTCAAGTCGAGTATGGGGCGTAAGCCACCATCTCTCTTCGATATCGTGAAATATCTCAAGTAGAAACTGCAAGGTCCGTCAGAATGGGGGACTCTGCAGATCGCTCCCTTCTGAAGTAACTGGGATACTTCTTCTCTAAGAATTTCTGATGGGGTGGTGTATGGGGCGGTCGAATCCGAATCCCTTCGTGATTCCAAAGCAGGCCTATGTTTTCTGCTGGTCTTGTCCGACTTATCTTTTTTGGCCTCCTTCGAGACTGACAGATCCCCGTGGTCGGAATGCTTCCGCTTCTCCTTTTGTTTGAGCAAGGAGTGGGAGGAGTAAGAGGTCTCCTCGGAAGCAACTCCCCCAGATGGTTGGGGGGAGGTCACCATGGAAGGGCCGGCTGACATAGGCTGAGCGGCGAGCTCATCAGAGGCTAGTAGGGCCTGATCCCAGAGGATCTTCCTCAGTCTATTCTCTCGGTTCTTCCTGGCCTGTTTGGTGAAGGCCTGGCAATGCCCACACTTGTTGATGCAATGCCCCTCTCCTAAGCAGAGGAGGCAGAGCTCGTGTGGGTCCGTTGGGGACATTTTAGCCCCGCATTTCGAGCACTTTCGAAAGCCGCACACTGAGCCATTGAAAAGATCGAAGAGGAATAGTAAAGGTAAGATGAAAAGAGAGATACTAACTATATATCTATTTTGGGTTTTTTTTAGAAAAGTAAGGAGGAAAGAAGTAACTGGGGGAAAAAGGGGAAGTAACTTGGATTGAACTGGGAAACAATTAGAGGAACAACTAGAGAAACAACCAGTAAATACGAGAAGACAAGGTAATGGCTCGAGGCAATCCGCTCAGCGGTCGAAAGAAGACTGGGGAAAATGGCGGGCGCTCTGCTTTATATAGCATCAGTGGGGAGTGGTGCGGAGTTCCCGCCAAAAACTGTTGCAGCTTGGGTATTCCAGCCAGCAACAGGCACTGCGCAGGCGCAGTACCCATTATGTGTGATGCACAGAGACCACAATGAAGAAAATATAGTTAGGGTTAGTTCATTATTACTATCCTCATATTGTTGGGGTGAGGAGAAATAAGACTGAGTCAAAGTCATTTTCTTTTCCTAACAATTCTTAGCTCTTTCCCTATGGCAGATGAGAGATTTGAGGCAGGTACCTCCCCGCTCACCCTATTAGCCACTATGATGCATCAGTTCTTAATTAGCATCCTCCAAATGACCACTTAAGCATATCCACCTCCATCAAGGTTCACAAATTAGCTTTATGAACTTTGGGGGCAGGAGGATGGTGCTAAAGTGGAGAAAAATAAGTAACAGGTCATCAGAAGGATTCTTTTAATCAATACTATATTTCAAAGGAATTCAATTCAAGGCACATAGTAGTAGAGCAAAATAAGCTGGAAGTTCAGCTTGTGTCAGCTTTCCAGCGTTTGCATTCTTAATAAACTGCAGTTTAAGGTCAGACAAATCAATGAAAAAGGAAGTAGGTACAAAAATACTAATCCTACTGTTTATCTTAATATAGCATAGATAGATGCCTGGTTAATATTTTTTGGGAAGTGGGCGAGAGACAGGAAAATGCTGACACAGCAGTTTCATGACTAAATACCACCACTGAAGCATTTTAAAGCCCGTGCATGTTTTCTAGCTGCTATTAAAAGCCAGACAATCCACAATATGGTTAATACAAGCTTATGCAATAACATCAATTCAAAATGTTGCTGGAGCATGGGTCATCATATTCTTGCTGTTGCCATTGATTACACCATACTTTGAAAGAACTCAGGGCAGTATGGAAGGGACTTTCTCTATTTTCTGCTTCCAGCAACTGAATAAGGTAATAGTCACATTCATAAGGCACACTAAGCCATCCTTCAGAATAACTCATGGTGTGTCTGCCTGTCGTGACGGCTGATCTTCCCACTACTTCTCCTCTTTGGTCCTCCTCCAAGTATCTCAGGTTCCTTCACAGTAGAACCCATCTTATTTCTCCAACTGCTACTCTTTCATTCATTGCTGGGGTTGTTTGCTTTTAGAGATTCACAAATGCACAACAGGATGTTTTTGTAAGGAGTTTTTTTTTCTTTTGCATCAGAAAACTACTCAATTGTGTTTGGCTTTATTTGCTTTTTCTTTTCATTGGTCTTTCACAGATCTACATAGTCTAGCTTAGTCAATTTCCTTGTGTGTTTCAAAAGCAATGAGAAAGAAAGCTGCAAAGGGTGGGGAAACTCTGCCTTTCACCTGGCAATGTAATTCTCTCTGTTTTAAGTATTGAATTTAAACAAGCAAGGAAGGCACTGAGTTCTCTTCCCACTGCAATCACGAGCCACTTTTGGTTCATCACAACTCCATTTTACCTTTTTTACCTCTTTTTAAAAAAGATCCTAACATGGGAACTTGCCAGCTTGTTTTTACAATTTCCATTTTGACAGCCACTGAGACTTCTTTCGAAGTGCCCAAGGGGCACCCTGGAGGGGCTATCTGTCCCCTCTTCAAAAAAGTGTGAAAATGTTTGTGTAAAGATCCACTTTTAACATTATTTTTTAGCCACAGTTGCACACGTGCAGGAATTTGAAGCCTTGGTTGAGGCAAAGCTCAGGGGGCTGGCAAGGTACAATAGGTATCAATACAGGACACTGTCAGAAGAGGCTCCAGATTGTTTCTTCCCACGTTGGTTCTTCTACACAGCTGTCAACAGACAAGCAATCAAGAGAAACTAAAGGCACAAGGAATCTTTGCGCACAGACAAGGAGTGCTTGGAGACAAGGTCCTCCTCTTTCCCACCTATGCCCTGCCACTCTATATGCCGGTGCCTTTTCTATGACTCAAGGAGCTAGGGATATTGCAGAGTGCCTCCCATGCCTCTGTCTGGGAAAAGAAGTCTTCACAGCTAGATCTTATGCTTTTAGTTCGACTGGAAAATGTTGTGGGGAGAGGGATGTGATTAGAAAATACACAAGCTGTATATTCCAGTCAAAAAACCATCATTCCTCTCACAGAGTTAGCTGTCAAAACGCCTAGAGCAGTGGTGGCAAAACTATGGCACGTGTGCTGCAGCGGGCACGCAGAGCCCTCTGTCGGCATGTGAGCCAAGTCGCCCCAGCATCACCCCAGCAGCCGAGCATCGGATAACGGTGCACAGAGGGGCCACGGACATGCTCGGAAAGGAGTAGTGGCATCAGGCAATGACATCACGAGCTGTGACTCATTAGCCGTGACTCGTCCGAGCTTCTGTGTGGCCAGTCAGTGTGCTGTCAAGGAGTGGCTGTGAGTTGTTTTCTTCTAAACTAAAACCTCAGTATTCAGGTTTTATTGCAGTGTTGGCACTTTGTGATGAATAAGTGGGTTTTGGGTTGCAGTTTGGGCACTCGGTCTCTAAAAGGCTTGCCATCACTTTCCCAGAGGCTTGGGGAATGGTGCAAAATGTGCTCCATCGTGTGAGCAAGCTTGGGGAAACAGAGGAGAGATCAGGATCTTACCAAGAGGAGGATAAAAAAAGGAAATATGGGAATCGTGGTGGTTGGGAGTCAGTGCCAGCTGTGATCATGAGGCTGGAAGTTACTGGCAGTCACCTGGGAGCTGTTTGGCAAGAACAACAAGGTGGTTATTTGGCCATTCTTGCTAAGATATTCAGTAGCTGATTCCCTGTACCAACAATGTGGCAGTCACCCAAGTTTAGATGACATGACAACTCATCATGATAGAACACCATCTAACTATTGGTTTGGGGTGGTTAGTATTTATAAGCAAACCACCCTGGAAAAATCTGTCTAGCTTTGCATAACACAACAGCCCTCCATGAGTAACAAAGTCCCCAGTCACTGTTACTCTGAAAATTAGTGACAGACCCAAATAATACAGAGAGTTTCATAACTCTGCAGGGATTTTAATCTAGGTCTCTGTGGTCTAATTGCACCACACTAATAGCTACACCTGCTTTCTAACACATTAAACATGCAAAAATGCTGAAAGCAGAAATCAAATTATCATGTTCACTGAGACTATTTCATAATACAATTCACAGCTCATCAACAAAAAGAAAAGCAATTAGTATGCCCTACCTATTTAACTGTTAATTTTTCTGCAGCATCTGCTATTACAACTTTCTGAAACAGAGAAATGCAAAAAGTCAGAGGGGCCAGGCAAAAAGACCTGCAAAGGTTGATAGGCTTTGAGGTGTGTCCAAAACTGAGCAGCTTAAATCTAATTATGGACTAAATGATATGGGTTTAGAAAATAGGGATGGCATAAAACAGTTATGATGTTTTCTAAATCTTCACAGAAGTTTGGAAAATGTATAGTTTAGAAATGAATACACTGAACAAAATTAGGGTGAAAGAAGAGATGAGAGACAAGGAGACATAAATAGGATGCAAAAGTAGATGTTTAGATGTTACATAGATTACATAAGCTATTGAGCTCTCATTCATATAGGTTATAAATGAAAACTGTAACAAATTTTGACTTGCTTTACCTCTTTCCACCCTATCCAGTCAAAGGCAAGAATATATGTTTTCCTATACTAGGACATCAATCCCATGATCCTTAGCACCACAAAGCACTATTAAAATCTTCCTTGAGTAAGGTTCAAGAAGGCAGACATTATTACAAAGTGCACTACACTGATGATCTGAGCACTGCTGTTGTTTCTCCATACCCCTGGAGTTTACATCCCTGCTCTCTATCCTCCTATTCAGGTTGTCACAAATTGTTGTTTAACTAACACAACTTAGGGGAGAGAACAGTTAGGTGAGCAACCCAATGCCCTGAAGCAAAACATGGTCTTTGCAAGTTTATTCAGTTCAATGACACATAAAGATGACTGTATTCTATTCAAGAATCACATTTACATGCCCAAGAGTTATATATAGCTCATATCATGGTTTGGTCACTCCTGCTATAAAAAAAATAACATCTGAATTGTTCAGAAAACTTCTAAGAAAATAGCAATGCAATGATTCAGACAGCAATTCCTCTAACACAATGTTTTTCAAACAGTGCATTGGAGAAATTCCAAGATTTCTCTGAAAACATGTTCCCCCATGATCAGCCCAGTTATGACTGGCAAGATTCTCTTGCAGAAAATTGATCAATAAGTACTTATCTTCCGCTGAAAAGGTTATTCACAGAAGAATTCTGTTTTATTTATCCTCAGCAAAAGGCAATAGCAGGGCCAACAGACCTACAGAGAACCATGCAGGTATTGTGTGTGTCTAAAACCCATTGGTTTAATGGCAGACAAAACTTTCTTAAAGCTGAAAAAATCACTCTTCTAAAGGTTTTATACATTAGTGCACACAAGTTGTCCCTATTTAAAAGGATCCTTGATTATTCTACTGGAACAGAGGCAAAAGTAAAGGACACAGCCAATGATGAGAAAGACAATGATGTTTGGTCAAACTGATGAACAATCAATGTTAGGAACTGGACAGAGTGAATGTGACCCTGTTGGTTCTGCCAGACCTTTCCGCAGCTTGCAATATAATTGATCATAACATCCAGGATGACTTTCTGAGACGGGACTGGGAGGCTCAGTCCTTCCTGGAGATCCTCCTTGGAGGGATGATTTCAGATGTAGGTGTTGGAAGACCACAGCTGTTAGTCTATGGTATGCCTAAGAGTTTCATCTCCTCCTTTATGAAACTATTGAGAGAGACCATCTGGAGTTTTGGGTTTGGTACCACCAAACCATCTCTCTCTCCTTTCTATCTAAATCCAAGGAAGCTGTTCTTGTTCTGTGAGTCTCTTTGATGGACAGGATATGGACAAACAAATTGAAGGTAAATCCAGACAAGACAGAGTTGTTCCTGGTTAGCTGAAAGGAAGATGAGTGGATAAGGACTCCACCTATGCTGAACAGGGTTATACTCCCCCTGTAAACTCGGGCTCCCAGTTTGTGTGTACTTCAGGCCTCAGCCTCGGAGCCTGGATGCCTAGGATTCAGTGGTGGCCAGCAGTGTGTTTGAGCAGCTGAAGCTAGTGTACTAACTCTGCCTAGCAATGTCTGATCTGGCCATGGTCATGTGTACCTTAGTTGAATTCCATTTGGGCTACTATAATGCAGTTGTATCATGGAAAGGTTAACATTCAATCAATACATTTCACAGCAGAACACTGTGGATGTGATCAGTTTCCAATAAGATACTCAACCTAGAGTTTTTACTAAGACATCAATCTTAACAGATAGATTTGTTTCGGGAAGACAAGATCCAAACAAAACATATACACTAACCTTCCTAATGTCAGACCTGGATGGAACAGCAAAATTAGTGTTGTTTGAACCATCCAGATTAGTACTCCTCATCCTTTTCAGACCAAGGACCTATCTTTGCTCCTAACCTTCAACTCCGGATCCATTTTCATTTTTCTTTCTTTCTTTACTATGTATGTAAGTAGAGGTGCTCAAGGATTTGGTCCAAACCACATTTTTAAAGAAATGAATGTGATTTACACTTCCCAGAACTGTATATAGATCAGAATGCAGTCACCCATCTGTTTTCATACTTTGCCAAAATCAGCTCAAAAAACAGACCAACACACATATAAACTGTATCTTCTACAATGAAATTGTTACAAAAATAGATATCTCAGGTTATAATAGAAAAAACCCTGATTTTATGAAAATAATAGAAAGGTTTGTATAGTTATAAACGATCAAGGAAAAGGGATTCTGCGTGTGCTGGACAGGTTTACACTCTCCCTGAATGCACAGGTTCACAGTTGGGAATATTTCTGAGCTTGGACGCCCAGTGCATTTCCATACTTAGAACTAGTGTGCCAGCTGTGCCCATTCCTGGAGCTGTCCACTTTGGCCATGGCTACCTAAGCCTGAGCTACATCCCATTTGGATTACTGTAACATGCTCTCTGAAGCAGCTGCACTGGCTCCCAGTCTGTTTCCAGGCACAATTCAAGGTGCCTGTTATAAAGCCCTGTATGGCTCAGTTCTAAAAGACTACTCTTCCTTATTGGCCTTCCCAGGTTCTAGGATCTTCTGGGGAGGTCCTACCACCCTTGCAGGCAGACTTAGTGGGAATGTCTGGCCTTCTCAGTGGCTACCCCAAGGCTCTGGGATTCCCATTCCACAGAGGCGAAGTTGGAGCCCTCCCAGTTAAGTTTTGGCATACAGGCAAAATGCTTTTTGTTCCAGAAGGCAATTGGGAACGGTCTGGGCCTGTGAGATTGCATTGGACTAGTTCTATTCTTTTACACTGTTTTAGTTTTTAATTTGGGTATTTTTAAATATTTTTATGTTTAATTGATTTAAGTATATTTTTAACTTTTGCATATTTCTATGAATGCTTTAATTTTATAAGTTTTTAATGTTGTAAGATCCCTGGGAATAGGAGGATATTATTTCTCAGATTAATGCAGAAACAAGATGGAAAAAATTTATGAAAACACATATAATGGGCATGAATTTGAAATACAATATTATGCAGATCCCATGACATGGCAGGCATGCCATGAGTGGAGTTGGCTGGAGCTGGGGGGCAGACTAGATGGCCCAGGAGACCCTTTCTAGCTCACTCTGTTTCTATGTTTCTTATTTTTTGCTTGGAACTCCTTTATTTATTACCCCCTTCCTCGCATTTTTTTTTCTTTAAAAAAATCTTTAAAAGTAACAGAGAAATGGTGATGGCATCACAGGACATAGCTACTTGATGTAGCAAGTAGCTGAAGCACAATGTTTTGCTCTTCATCACAGTTTGCAGTCTGAGTGCCGGTGAAAGGCTTTCAGGACCATTTTAAGATAATCCCAGAGTTATTCAGGGCAGTCTAGATGAAGACAAACGGCACCTAGAAAGAGTCTTTCAGTGGCAAAACTCTAGAAATAAGGGGGAAGTAAAAAAATTTCATTGCCCAACATGTACAGCCAGTTTTTGAGACAAGTCACCTAATAGTTTGATTGTTTTCTTAAGCGTAAGTTTATCAGGCACCATCTGAAATCTAGCCCATACAGAATTTTAAATTAAAATTAAATCATTCAAGAGAAACTAATATGCTGTAACTTAGAAACAAGAGTTTATTAAAACAGTGAGCTCCAGCATCTCTAATTTATTTGCTAAGGTATTTGTTCTCCTGGACCAGCAGGAAAAGATTGCTGCATCAAAAGAAGCATGGCTTGTTGTAGGGTTAAACAATCTCTGAATGACGGTACAGCATGTCTTTTAGCCACAGCAGCTTGTTTTGGTTGTCATAGACTGGCTTTGCATAATGCATTAAGCCACAATGGCTTCAAAGCCCCAGTATTTAGCTTGCCATGGTTTATTGTGGGGTTTCATAGCAAAACCCTGGCTTGCCATATCATCCGAACCTAGTTGAGACAAAAACCCCAGGTGAAGCCTTGAAGTTTAGAGAGCTTCTTGGCAAGAACAGCAGATAGTTTTGCTGCTTTGCCCAAACAACTCTGATGACAACTGTCCTAAGTGCCCATCAGCTCTCCTGCTACCTTGTGCTTCCCTCCTAAACAGAGGGAGGGACAAGCCTGTGTTCTCTTGGGTGTCCTCAGCAGAAGGCTCAAGAAAGCAAGACTCAGCTACCCCTTCACTTGGCATGGTGCGCCCAGCAGAACTTCCCTGCCTGTCTGTGGGAACAGGATGAGCTGTGCTGTGCCTCACTCAGGCCAAGCACAGCACCACTTGTTTTGTCCACACTCCGCATGCTGGCCACTAAGTAGCTGCCACAGCAAGTAGAGAAGCGTTCCCACCAGGGTCCATTCTGCACTAGCTGCTCAAGCCTCAAATGGAGCTTGAGGGGCCAGCACATGTCAGGCACCTGTGGTGCTACTCTGTGTCAGAGGCGGGAGTGGAGTGTTGTGCTCAGCTTCCCAAGAGAGAAAGCCCATCATAAGATAGCTCCTCCCTGCCACTTCAGGTCCTGGTAAACAAGGCTGCTGACAATCTTTCTCTCAGGCTCTAAAAGGTTCCCCCAAGTAACACTTGGGCCCAACTGCCACCCCCTTTGATTCTCCCACAGTGTACCCTGGGATACCAGAGGGAGAACTCTGGGAGGAAAAGGAGAGAGGTGCTACCTTTTATGTACACCAGGAGTCCCAGTATATAAACCACCCCGGGCTTAAAGTGTGATGTGAACCATGGCATAGCACTACCAGCAAAACCAAGTAACTTTCTCTAGATGCTGTAGAAGTGTTCTGTGAGAATATAAAATTTATTTAAAGTGAGTACATATCACACCATTCATATTACTTATTGATCATTAACTCTTTGCCACAAATGCACGCTCTTAATTACCTTTTCCTTCTTTGGTAGATTTGTACAGGTGCCCAAAAAATTGGCAGCCCCTGAGTTATTAGGATACAAACATATCTCAGGGATTTGTCTGAGAGTGAACTATTATAGTCTAGTTTCCATCAATTCTGATTCACACGTCAACATGTCTTGTGTGTCACCCTCAATTTACCAAGCAATTTCCACTTGTTGTCTTTAATGGTACCAAGATAGGAATGGTTTTCAAACACCATTTAAAGCTTAAACAGAACTCATATCCCCACACCTGTCTTTTTATAAATACATGTTCACACACATGCACACACAATAGATATTTGTGTAGGTATATGTTTGCAGAAGATATATGTCTGCATACAAATTCGAGTTTACACAGAGTGCCCAGACATTCAAGAAGCTTCTCTGTGTGGATAAAAGCTCACTGCTCTGCTAGGATCCAAAGAATTGGCAAAGTACCTTTGGACTTGTACTTCTTCGCACAGAGGCACCACAGTTCAGTGGCAGCATGCCTGGTTTGCAAGCAGGTGGTCCCAAGTTTAATATCTGGCCTCCCCAGGCTTGATGAGGAAGGAATCCTGCCTGAAACCCTGGAGAGCCATTGCTGTGTCAGTGTCAGTAGTACTGGGCTGGATGCACCAAAGTACTTCCTGTACTCCTGTGTTCATGGACACACACATACTGCCTAAATGCAGTTTAGAATGGCACAAAGATCTGCTATTCAAAGGTGAAAAAAGTCTAACGTTCTTAATAGTCTTTGGCCAGTGAAAACACTTTTGATACCTGGATATGGCATGAACATAAAGTTCAGCCACATATTTTAGCATCGTGTAAATTAGCTTCTGATTCATGTGTTCTCACCTCCCCTGTCCGGTGTGGTTGGGAGAATACTGGAAGCTGATCCCTCCATTTTCAATTAACCTGGGTTATCATTAAGTCTGAACTCAAAACCGTGGTTAAATATTAACTAAGGTTCAGGGCAGAGGCAGACAGATGGCTTTACCCAACCGCATTCTGTGGAGCCCACCGAGCCTCTGGTAGGCTGGCCCATTTCAGTTCCCTTGCCTGCCCAAACAAGAGAGAACTGTACTTTGAAAGCATGAACCATAGTTACAAATGGCTTCCTTCCCACAGGAACAGGAGAGGGGAGAACAGCATTTAAAAACACATAACTGGCCAGATCCATGCTTTTCAAAAGGCATGTGTGTATGTGTGTTGTAAGAGATGTACGTGTAAACAAATGGCGTGGGTGTGGGAGAAAATGGATAGATGTTATGTATAACAGTATGGAAAGCTGGAATGACTGAAAAAGATCACCAGGTCATAATACTTTGTTCTCCTCCTGTTTTTTTATCTCAGAACAGGTAAAGAAGAGGGAAGGGAGGAGGACAGAGGGAAAAAGGAAACACAGCATGGAACAGTGATAGTCTTTAGAGATAGAAAGGGGGGCTTGGAGGGGCTACCTATGCCTAGCCAGCATTTTAAAACTTTTGCACACAAATTTTTTTGTGTGCAGTGGGTGAGCTATCAAGAGAAACCAAGGGCATATGGGATCTTTGGCTGACAAGGGAGTGTCAGTGGGGATTTATGGACCCTTCCCAGCAAGACCCTCATCTTTTCTGATTTGTACTCTTTAGTGCTCATGGGGGTCCACAGTTTGCACTTGGCTTTAATCTTCTGTGAGTAAAAATGCACCCCTGCTTTTATAAGGGGTAGAGGTTTTTACAACTACCTATTGAAACTGTCTGTCCCTTTAAAAATGAAGTGCTATGAGGGAAACAGGTCATTTTTGGATTTGGACATATCTGTGTGTATGTTCCAGTCCCACGTCATCCACTTCCCTCAAAAATCTATTTTAAAGAAGCCCAGAGAGTTGACAGCCAGATTGAAAAATTTTAAAGGGGGAAAAGCCCCAGTGAAACCGAAAGGGAGAGTGGAAAAAGACCTGTTCCTCCTGCAGTGACTCATGAGATAGCTGCAGCAAGACCAGTCATGGTAAGCCGGATCATCTGGCAAGGCTCACTGTGAGCTGCTCAACAGTCAACCAGCCCGTTGTGACTAATCTACTGGGTTAGGTTGCTGTTACATGTGAACATCCCAGACACGGTTTCCCAGATGTTGCTCTTGGGTTGTATACACCACAGAACAGCACAGCTCTACCAGAATGAAGGAAGCATACAATTCTGTATTAACGTTTGTCCAAAGAGTATAACAAGAACTGATAAGCAAAAGAGTAGCTGCACTTGCAAGTGTAAATTTTGTTTATAGTGGTCAGCATGTTTCACCTAGTGAATGGTCCACTTTTTTCATGCCTCCAGTGGTTAGAGAGTATTCCAATAAAACAATTATACATACTTTACGATCCCGAAATCCAGACCGCTGCTTCTTCTTCTTTCCTTCTGTTGGAACATCTTCATCACTTGACTCTACAGCTTTTCTGTCATCACTCTCTTCATTCACAACTTCATCTCTGTTCTTTGTTTTCTCACCAGGCTCTGCTCTTATATCATGTTTTACAGATGATGATGCTTCTGCGTGGGCTCTGAAGAAAAAAAGAAACGAAACATAAGGCAACCATTCTTCTAATTTGCATTAGAAACTATGTACCTTTATATGCAGCAAGACATTTGCAGAATCATCACCATTTAGATCCTTTGGCAGAGAAGCAATCGCTTCATTCTAGGTGCCTAAAAGCATCTCAGACTTTGTCATCAACCAAATGCCTGCTATTTTTCTATAAAAGCTGTTACAGAAATAAACTTTATTACATTAAAATACAAATTAACCAGAGTTACTACAGAGAACTTGCAACAGGGTATTGCGCTTATTTCAACTTGCATTCCATTTCTGACATTTCTCACGGTTTTTCATTTGAAGCTTAGTTTTAACCAGTTTAACATAATACCATGCCAGAGATGCTTGCTGCCATACATTTTGCACCAGGTGCAGGTCGGTACTAGCTGCAATTTCTTTCTGTAGAAATAATGGTCAGAAGGTGGTAGATTTCATTCTGTTAACCACTTGCGAAGGCACGTGATGGAATGTGCTAGCACAAACTATGGCACCAACTTAGGTGTCTGTGAAAAGAATTAGAATAATCTGATGGAACGGCCCATCAACCGTTCTTAGCCATGGTACATACATGGAACGCTCATAAGCACAGAAGGAGTATGCCTGTGGATACTGGGTCCTAGGGATGGTCTCCAATTTCACACAGTGCTTGTGATGTTCCGGAAGTCATCTCTTAACAGAACTTTGCACCAAAACAGAGCAAGTTGCAATGCAGCAAGCAAATTCTATTAAAATGTTTTATGCACTTTGTACTAACGAATGGGAATCCAATTAAAAAAATTGTCATCCTCAATAGCCAAACATGATTTCATAGCACAAAGCAGACCTAAAAGTAAAACAGCTGAACACTGCTAGTGCTAAGGAAAACACACCAGCAATTCCCATATTTTCATCTATATGGCTCCATAAACCTGGCTAATCTTTCATTAAGCCATAGTTCTGTGACTCAAACATACCTGGAAACTCCGCAAGAATGCAGGTAAGGATCTCTATGCTGAAGCTGGCCTGAGAGGGCAGAAGGAGCGGTGAAGGAGCATGCTGCCATAGCATTTTGCCAAGGCTTCATAAATCATGGCTTATTAAGGTGCTGGGAAAACTTCCAAATGCTTGAATAAATATCACTGACATGACACTTGGTAACACCCAGTTTACAGGCCTAAATCCAAATAGCAACAACCAAGTGAACACAACACCAACATACAGGTATACATACAGGGCTGAGAGCCAGTGTGGTGTAGTGGTTAAGAGCATGGGACTGGGACTCAGGCGATCCGGGTTCTAGTCCCCACTCAGCCATGGAGCCAACTGGGAGACTTTGGGCCAGTCACGGGCTCTCAGCCCAACCTACCTCACAGGGTTGTTGTTGTGGGGATAAGATGGAGGAGGAGAGATGATGTAAGCTGCCTTGAGCCCTTTGTAGGAAAAAGGCAGGATATAAATCGCAATATAAATAAAATAAATAAAAAAATAAATGCAAAACCAAATATTCCAACTATGAGTTTAAATCCCCTTCTGGGAAGATCAGAAAAACCTATCCCTTTAACCCTATTGCATGGGAACACTGATACACAATTTTACTGATCGTATCTGAGGGACCACTGGGTAAGTCCTCAGAAATGGAACAAGTTTTATAGCAGGTTTTTCATTCATCTGACATTTTGTTACAGCTATCTACATAAGGAACAACCTCCCACCTATGATTTCATGGGAAGTGAGTTGCTGGACACAATAAATTCTCTCACTACCCCTATAAATTCTCTCACTACCTTTGGTTGGAAAAAAAAATACAGTGTCTGAAAATTATACATACTTGTTTTGTATGGCAGATTGTCAAACCATGGATTAATTAACCCAAGATTTGCAGTTACTTGCAGAGTCATTTCCAGTTTGCAGAAACAACCATAGAATACCCATTTGTAGATTGTTTTGTGATGTCAGAACCTGAATACTTTGGGTTGCTTGTAGGTTAAAAAGTCCACAGCGTATTTGGGTTTTGACATCATGAAAAAAGCTATGTATGGGAGATTCTTGATGCACACGACTGACTGTATATTGGGTCCATAATGTATAAATCAAGTCAGTCATAACATTTATAGAGAAATGTAGAACTCCTCTAACCCTTTCTAATATTTAGAAACCCTAAGTCAAACATATTACCAAAGTCGATGAAGTTAAAAATCTATTCACTCTGTATTTTCCAGACTAGTTACTGAATCCATATTGTTACCAAGTTCACATTTTCTAATCCAAGAGTTCCTAAAGCAGCACTCATGGGCACTTCCAAAGGAGGCTGCAAAGGGATCCCCAGTGCGGTGCCCACAGACACCTGAAACATTTCTCCCTTTTTAACATACATCCATGGATTTGTATGAAAAGACTACAACTTTGCAACAAATATGCATGGGCTTCAAACAAAAGGAGACCAAATACCCAAATGAGTGTCCATTTGAACGTGGTGTCTTTATGCCATCCAATCAATTTCTGAAAGTCTTATAAGGTCACCGACCCCTTGCATTATAGGAACTGTTCATCCTTCAGAATTTGTAATATCAGAACTTTAAGCTACTGAAAAGGTAAAAGTAATCCATTCTCCCTTCCATTTGTTAATTTAATTTATATCTTGTCTTTTTTCCTTTCAAAGAACTCAAGACATAATCCTCCTCCTCTGAATTTCATCCTCACAACAACAATTTTATGAGGTGGATTAGGCTGAGAATTCATGCCTGGTGCCAAGTCACCCAGTGAGCTCCATGGCTGAGTGAGTGGGGACTAGAACCTGGAGCTCCCAGATCCCTAGCCCAGCAACCTAACCACTACACCACACTGGGTCTTGAATTTCCATGACGCAGGTAAATAATTTAAAACAGCATGAAGATCAGTTATGTTAAAGACTGTTCCCATTCAAAATGTAGTTGGGTAATAAAAATTGCTGGACATTGCCAAAATATAGGTTAAAAAGAAACATTTAGCTCTATAGCACTACTAGCAATTAGCTGAATTGGACAACTGCATATTAAATAGTGTAGTGTCAGTAGACATCCAACAAATATTTTTGCAGAATAAGACACACAAGCAGAGCACGTATACTCCAAAGTGGCACTCCACTGAGTAGACATTTTCTGGTGGTGCCCACAGGAGTTTCTCAAATTCTGAAATGTGCCCTTACAACCAAAAGGGCTGGGCACCCTTGACCTAATCTTAGTTTCTACTAAATTATGAAAGGAAGCAAACATCAGTACTTTTCCCAATAAAAATATTGATCATAAGATGCTTCTTTATTAAGTCCCAACATTCCTTAAAATTGTTCTGCCCCAAAATAAAACCAGCAGCTAGAGCAATAAAGAAGGAACCATAAAATTGTTTTTACCATCTGAACCACAGTGTTCACAACAAACGGCCTGCTCAGCTTGTGTTGATTTATTTCTGATGCCCAACAAGTGATGAACTGGGCTGCATTGCTTTCCCTGATGAATCGAGAAACTCTGTATTGCAAAGGATTGATGATAATGAAAACTGAAGCTGTTTGTCCAAAACTATAAAACCAGGGCCCAGATGTATTGCGTGGGGGGATCAGAGGGAAGCCATGAAGGACAAGGTGGTCTACCAGAAATGATGGGTTCAAGTCCAATATTGTACAAGTAATTCTCCTTCCCCCACTGTGCAGATATGCGTTTCAAATAAATTTAAGGCAGAAGAAGCACAAAACTGGGGCATATATTCAAAAGTGAAGGAAAGGGGGCGGGGAACCACCAGGCATTCAATTCTCTTCTTACTAGCTCCGGATCAAGCTCTGACAGCTATTGTATGTGACAGACTTGAAGGTACTAATAAATTCAAGCGCTCTGCATAACACAAGGGAAGTACTAAAATGTGCAGAAATGCTGCCAGTGTCCTTTAAACAATGTCACCAGTAGGAATGGGAATTCACATATGCTCCGACTATATAGATAAAACAGCAAATCATGTAGAACTATGCAATTAATAAAAATGGATGACATTTCCACAAGTATCATTGGTTCATAAGCTTTTGTGAAAGACAGCACAGGAAAACTGGTTTTGCAATGCCTTCCCATGCATATTGTCTTGGAAGTAAGTTCCAATGAGTCCTGAGTATGTATGCATAGGACTGCAACCTGAGAAGAGTAACACCACTGAACTGAATGGGACTTACTTTTGATGGATTGTGCTATTCATCACTTATAAAAATTTGTCAAGGTAAATTATCTGCAGTAAAGAGGCACATATTCATTGATGACAATAATTATTTATAGAGTGGTAGCTGTGTTTGTCCACTGCAGCAAATCACAGAAGTGAGATGCTGCAGTGGACTCGAGCATTACAGCTGCACAAAGTGGGAAAGCTAACTTCCCTGAAGGACAGTTATACCGGTTCTTTCTCCACTCCTTCCGCCTCTGCTTCCAAACATATTATGCACAGCTTTAATTATACTGAGCGTCTTTTTTACCCCCCTTTTTAAAATGTGATTTGTGTGCTTCCCCAAACATCTGGGTTTCCTTGAGCATGCAGCTACTTCCTCCTTGTGCAGGGCATTCGTACTCACACCTGAACATCAGATCAGAAACAGAAGGAAGTGATGTTCAGTTGATGTTTTACTAACAGGAGATGACGGATGGAAGATTGTCTCCCAACAATTGAGAATCTCTGTTTTGAAGGAAATCTCCCCTAAGCTTTAATAGAACTCCAATTAAGGGTGGAATGGGGAAAAGAATCGGGAGGAAAAGCAGGTTGGCAGTTCTGAAGAGACAGCGACATAATCAGAGAGCTCTGAGATGGCTAAAGGGGCTGGACCTTGGGGTACCAAGTCTCTCTTCAGGGCACAGGATTGGCTGCCAGGCAGAAAGTCTCTACTTATTTTCTGCTTGCATACTATTGGTGAGCCCAAAGTCTTCAGTGCTTCAGAGAAAAACAGCCCTGGCAGCACTGGCCCTACATGAAGCCTAGTTAGAAGTGTATCTCCTGCATCTGAGGCCACAACCTCTTCTTCTATTGCAAACAAAGCAGACCAAGCTGGGTTACAACAGTAAAGATACAAGGACAACCACCATCAGAAAAACAAACGTGTAACATTTATATCATGCTTAAGAAAGTTCTACACATTGCTCCATCAGGAGAAACTAGTGTCCTCTAGTGACTTATCTAGCGCTTTACTGGCAGTGAGGCCATATCCTCTTCCTCCACCATCCCACCCCCTTATTGCTCTCACTGTGGCATTGCCATTGCCCAGGCCACTGTGCCTACCACGCAGTGGGACAGCTTCCGCCCCCCCAACTGTTTGTCACCCCCCCCACCGACATCAAGTGGCGAGAGCTTCAGTGGCAAGGAAAGGAAGCCGGGAGTGGTCCCCATACCTACATTTGTGGAGCGGAGGTGGAGACAAGGTGGGGCTGCACTGGTGCACAGGACAGCACCTTTGGGTGGCGCTCTTGGGCAACAGCCAGAGGGCGGCTGTCGAAGGGCACTGCCTGTCTGGCACCAGTTTGGTGTTGGTTTGGGCATCGGGTTTTCTACTAGGGTTATTGTGGGCCTACTGTTGTTACCATATATTGCTGTATTATTTAGCTTTTATTTTAGTGTACTTATTGTGTGTTTTGTAATTGAATTTGTAAACTGTCCAGAGAGCCCAATGAGCTATAGGGTGGCATGGAAATGGAGTCGTCGTCGTCGTCATCATCTGTGATGTCTGGGGCACTCTCCGAGAAACCACAGGTTTTGCTTTCCAACGTTTCAATGTGCTTCACAATACTTTATTTACTTGGTTAAATTCTACATCACCCAATAGCCAAAGCTCCCAGAAGGTTTACAATAATGCCTAAAACAAGGCTCTAATACAATAAAATAGCTATAATTTTGCTCTGGAGTATAACATTTAACAAACTTAAGAAATTAAAAACAAGCTAACAGCAAAAACATGTAATTCAAAATATGTAGAATATCTGTTAAAAACAGGTGACCCATGGGTGCCCAAATCAAGCCATTAAATAACTCCAGAAGTCCTCAAAAACCTGGGCACAGAGGGCTGCCTTCACCTGGTGACAAAAGGAAGCCAATGTTGGCATGAGGCAGGCCACAGTGAGGAGTTCATTCCACAGATAAACTGCCATTTTGAAGCCTCCCTTCCTTTTGTTGCTGCCTTCCAAGCCTCCCTCTGAGGTGGCACTCAGAGGAAGACTTCAAATGCTGAACAGAGTTATCAGCTATCCTTCAAATAGGGCCCTATAAAATAGATATTGCCAGCATTCACACATACTGCTTAAGCCATGGTTTGTTGCTTTAGCCATAAACTGTCTTGCGGACAAGCATACCAACCATGATTTGTTTTCTCTAGTTCTAGTGAATGCCTCCCTTATTCCATTTGACAGCTTGCTAATGGTTTGATTTTAAGGCTGCTCTCACTAGATGCCTCTGTTTTAGGGTGGAAGCAGCACAGACAAATCAGGAATTTGTCTCAGTTCCGAGTTCAGACAACACAATTAGCTATGGTTTAAACAAGTCAAACTTCATAAGCCAACAAACAACCATGGCTTGCATTTGTGTTTTTAGCTGATTAACAAATCATGGTTTATTTGCAGGAATGCACTGGGACAATAACAAGCCATATTTCAACAAACCACACCATGACCTACTACAGGAGTGGATAATGTGGGATCTTCCAGATGCTACTGGACTACCATTCCCATCATCCTCACCACTGCCTATGCTGGCTAGGCTGATATCAGCTACAATCCAGCAACTTATGGAAGGTCACATGTTTGCCAATCCTGGCTTACTGGTGTATGCAAACCAGGAAATTGCCCTTATTTTACAAGGAGCGGCTGAGAAAGACTGGCTTGCTTTTAGCCTTAGCTAGGCAGAGGTGAGGTACAAATCAGGGCCTATTCAGTCCACCATCAAGTATTTTAGTCACTTTTTGACAAAAGTAATTTAACAGTCATTCCCATAAAATGAGAGAGAGCATTCAGCCTCGGCTAGGCTCCAGCATTCTTTTAGCAGCACTAAGTTGCCCATCAAGATAAACAGACAGGGTGCCACCGGTGACCACAGAGCTTAGACCACAGGCCTCATGCCATGGGTTAAACTGGAACACTACACAGCATCACATTTATTAGAATGTTAAATCTCAATCTAAAGCATTCCTGCAGCAAGGCAATAAAAACCAATTAGTACAAAAAGCAGGAAAGCAGTGTGTCTAAGGTAACAGCACTCATTCTTAAAATCAAAAGAAAGCAATTTTGAAAAAAAAGCACAATAGTCCCAATTGCAATAACAAATGGGCAAACACGAGAAGAAGTCACTAGAGCACATAAAAGGAAGATGTACTAGTCTGCTTGTGCATATTCTCCTGGGATCTGCTGTACTTAAGCTTTCATGGAAAGAACTTTCCAATGGGAGTGTCTTGGGAGAGTTTTCTGGTGTCAATTCCCCATGCAAGGTCAGAGTTAGCTATGAGGCTTCTCTGGAAAGCGTTTCCCACCACTGGAGAATACTTGAAAAACAGATGCATTGTGCTTCATGACTTCTCTCCCAGATTTACTCTGTAAGCCAGGGGATTTTTTCCTGCTAGCAAGTTAAACATTTTCAGTTTAGTTCCATACTAGCCAAATGATTCAGAATGAATACAACAGTATTTTGACTGATCACACTGAAATACCACGTGCTGTTCCCTTCACCTTTGCCCTCTCTGAAGCAGATTTATTACATCAGTGTTTCTGATGATCAGTTAAGATCTTTACATACTAACTTTTTGGATAATGTAAATTTGCAGTAGGAAACCTGTGAAATGCTGATTGTTCTGTAGGAGTAGTTAGATGCCCTTCAAACTGATGCCCTTCAAATGTGTTGGACTGCAATTCCCATCATTCCCAGTCAGCATGCTGGAGGAAGGCTGCTCTAAATAAAATAGGAAACATCACAACAGGATCTTATACCATGCTTCCTTGTAGGAAGCACAAATGTTCATAAGATGACTATTTTTCACAAGAGCTGGTTGAATTTTACACTGCGCAAACCCCAGTGAGGAGGCTGATGGAGAGCTAAATTATTCAAAGTAGGTATGAGCACAAAGGCTGGGGCACACCTGCACAGGGAGCATTTTGACACAGGGAACACAGAAAGCTAAGTACGGAGGAGACAGGCCTCTGGAAATTTGTTACAACAATCCGGTAAATTATGGGTAAGAGGTGCCGACTGGGAGATATTTGTTATCTACTCCTGGTAAGTGTGGGATGGAGGATTCCTGCCTGTGCACATGGAAATGCCTGAAATGCAGTACCTTTGAGATTAGGAAGCTAGGCCATTTTGCCAGGTTCACTAGATTTTTTAAGGCATTGCTTCAGGGTTCTTAGGCTAAGGCATTATTCAAAGATATACATAGATATCAACTTTCTCTAGTAAAAATATATGGTTATAAATAACCAAATGTGCATAACCTTTCTGCTCATTTTGAAAGCATACGGGAAAGCATAAATAAGCCAGTTTCTAGGAGGCTATAAGCAGGCAACTTAAAGGAATGCCAGCCATGTGTAGATTGGCCGGGATGCACAAATACAGGCTGCAAACTCTGAGCATGGTTATAGCAATTTTAGATCAATTTAAATTAATGGAGCCTACGGAGGTCTTGCTGCTGACTGTGGCTACTGCATATCTGCCATGGTTTGACAGATTTTGCATTTTTGTTTTTGAGATTTCGAGCTGGTTTGTACGATCACCATAGCCCGCCATGGCTTATCAGTTACAGCAAGTCATGACCTGTGCTGGTGAAGAGCAGCATGTGCAGAGTGACTTTTGAACCTATGACTTGCTTGAGGGTTGTGGGTCTTTGGTAACCACACCAGCAACCATTCTTGCTGGTCCAAACATCACAGCAAGTCACTGCTTGAATGTTTAAAATGACTGTGCACATGGGGTGCAACTCACCATGACCTCAAGCACAGTAGACTGTTTGACTGTGCAAACCAGCCCTTTCGGTCATTCTTTCCTAGCTTCCTTTTACAAGCTATTTGCATTTAATAAGCAAAAGCAGTACTTTTCACAGAGGCTTCAAAAGAACATCATGCCACAGAATGTCTATGGTAAAATGAGACAGTACACATATTTCCCAAAAGTCAGAAAGCAACAAGCTGTCTTGACCACTCCTATTCGCATCAAAACCACTGGGGAGCAAAAGGACACAATGAAAATCAGGACCAATATATGTTGCAAACAAAACTCCAGGCCTGGTCCAAAAAGACTTAAGCAGCAAAATCAAGTCTTCTGAAGAAACATTGTGACTGGGTTCATGCAACATATTACACCATGGTGCTATAGAAACCACCAAGGATTATTTATTTATCTTGTTTCTATACTATTCAATAGCCAAAGCTCTCTGGGCAGTTTGCAACATTTAATCTGAATACAAAAAGATACAATCAAATTACAAATACAATAAAACACTGTATAAATTCCAGAATGCAAATTTTACACAGTTTAAGATTTCAGCATACAAAAATATAACACAGTGTAACATCTAAAACATTTTCAATAGCTAGACCTAATTAAAACAGCTGACGTCTCATCATGAGCTATGAAACGCCATGAACTGCCTGGAAATAGAGCAGAGTTTTAACTTGGTACTGAAAAGATGACAATGTTGGCACCAGAGAGGCTTGAGATAGTGCATTATCTGATCCCAGCACTCTTTCCATAGGGCGATCAGCCATGGCTTTCAGCAGGGTTTAATTAACCCACCACAGCTTATTGTATTGTGTGAATCCAGCCAATAAAATAAACCGTGGTCAGTCAAAAACCCAGAAAGCTCCTTGGGAAAGCACAGCAGTAAGGTTTCCCACTACAGCCAAAGGGTTAGCAGGCTATAATCTTTCTCAAACATCCCCAAATGCTAAAGCAGAATTTGGGGGCAGCTGATAAAGGCTCCCCCCACTCCCTGCTAGCAGCAGGGAGGGTGCTTCAAAACTTGGGCCTTGATTGTTTGGCACTGAAGAATTTTCAGCACAGTGCATGGTTAAAATTCCTAAAGGGTTTAACATATTGTGTGAACATATTGTGTGTGTAAAAGGAATAGTCCTTTTAAGTACTATTTTGTTAGAATTATTTTAACTTCCTGCTAGAGCAGCGTTATTCAAACTGGATTCCCCAAAATCCTAGGGTTCTGTGAGAATCATTCAGGGGTTTACTGCTATGACTACAGTGAAATTGTAAGACCTTCATTCCTTGTTTCATTAAAAAGACAGAAGTCTATGACAAGGTAAGGTCTTCATTCATTTTTATTCAGATCCTTTACACACACATCTTTAAAAGCCAAAGTGGTTTCATTCGAGTGGACTCAGATTGCAAGGAATAATTATCACATAGGTATCATACAGGAATAAAATGGATACAGAAGCACAAATGTGCTTGCAACTCTCATCAATAATACCACATTTTGATTTTCTTTGTGGCAAAAAACCAAGCACATGCAAGTAATTAAAATGAAATATAACTTTCCTATTTATTTACAGTTTTAGTTATTTAATTAATCTCTATGCCACCCAACAGCCAAAGTTCTCTGGGTGGTTCACAAAGCACATGCAAAATTACATACATTGCATTAAAACATATTTAAACATCATTAAAAGTTTACAATACAACACTTAAAACCACATATTGAACAGGTTAAAATATATATAAAATAATAATTTAAATAAGAAAAAAGAAGAAAAACATTCATCAGCTAGCAGGCCCCAGAAGCTACTTAAATGTCCTGTAGTAGACCATAGTCTTTACCTGATGCTTTAAAGATAGTGAGGCTGGCATCAGGCAGACCTCAGTGAGGAGCTCGTTCCATACCTGGGGGGCCACCACTGAAAAGTCCCTTCTTCTTGTTGCTCCCTCAGAGACAGGCCCCAGAACTTGATGGTGGTGTCTGGGCAGGAGGAGGCTGGGAGAAGCATTGTGTCAAGAGTTGTGGCACCAGGCCACGTAGTGCTTTAGTGGTTAAAACCAGCATCATAAATTGGGCCTGGAAGGATATAGGCATCCAGTGCTAACAGGCCAGAATTGCTGCTATAAAATCAGATCGCTTGAACCCTGTTATTAGTCTGGCTGCTGCAATTTGCACAAGTTGCAGCTTCTGAACAGTCTTCAAGGGCAGCCCTACACAGAATACATTGCAGTAATCTAGTTTACTAGCTTATTTGTTAGTTATATCATATTATATTAAAATTTAGTATGTATTCTGTAAATTCAATATTATTTCATTACTAAGTAATGAATGGGTTCTTTAATGCATTTATAGATAGCTTCTGTTAACATTATATGAAATGAATTACTGCAACATTAATTGTAACATATCATTTGCATTTATTAACTTATTTCTATACCACCCAATAGCGGAGGCTCTCTGGGTGGTTAAAAAAGTTAAATAAAATGTATCACAGGAAATATATATATTAATGAGTTCTGCAATGATTTTTCCCAATAAGAAGTGTTCCTTGTTTGAAGACCTCTGTAATAGATTTATCAAAATACTACACTTTGGATGTTATGACCTAAGTTATCCACCAGAGGGTACCATGCTGCTCTATAACAAACAATAGATAGAATTAAAAGTGACGTTTTAGGGTTAAGGAGTTCAAAGAAATTCATTTGTAGGTAATGCACAGCACATGAACACTTTAATCTCAGAACTATTTGCAGTGGTTTCCTGCTTCAGGTGAAGAAACTGCTGTGGAACAATTACCACACCTCAAAGCATACCTCATTCTAATAATAAAACACCAATTATGTTAGTGGTTTCATAATGAGTCACTAAAATATACACGGGTATATTTTATGAATAGTCATAAATATTCAAGTGTACCTAATAGAATTCCTCTGTCTGACATGGGTTAAGCAACACCTGCCTCTTGAGTCAGATGTTTCAAACTGATTTCTCCACAAGCTGGGATGGCTTGTTTTCTATGGTATCCTACTAATACAGATCACTTAGTTTCTGTTATGTAAGTCACCTTCAATTTTTAGAATGTACTTCAAAGCTCTGAACCATTACAGCAAACAACTGAACCAACAGCTATATTTTTTTCAATAGATTTAGCCCTGTCTTGCTAATTCTCTATTTATTTCAGCAAAGAAGCAAGTGGTGATATTTAGCCAAAATTCATCCTTCCTCCAGGAAGCTCCAGAAGGCCAGCTAAAGGAGAGCTCTCATCAGCCTTTCCCAGCAGATTACCTTCCAGACTGGAAGTCCCAGTTAGCATGGCTAACTGTCAAGTATCTTGGGAGTTATCACCCAAAATTTTTGGAGAGCACCAGGTTCTAAATAACAATTCTGTTTTGACTCTGGAGATTCAGGACTCTGCATTGAAAATATAGTGGTTGCCATCAACTGTCTGAAGTAGAAATAAAGGACTATGATTCAAAGGAAAATGAAATAACCATGCAAGGGCCGGTGCACACAGCAATCTTTGTCTGTAAACTAGGCATGTAAATAGCTACTGGCCTGGCCACCATTGACAAGGAAGAATCACTCCCAGGTTGAAAAAATTAGTAAGATGGAAGAGACTCAGTTCTTTGGTTCCCTTAGGTCATTGATATGCCATCGATATGACGGACACTGCTAGAACCAAGTTTAAAATCTTTGTTGTTGCTGTTTAGCAAAGTCACGTCCGACCCATCACTACCCCATGGACAACACAAAGCAGGATTCCTCTACCAACTTTAGATTTAATACTATTTTCTTATCTGGGCACACTTAATATAGTATCCAAACCAAGAATTATGATTAACTTTACCTAAACATGCTAATATTGGAAGACAATTTTAACTATAATCCGGGGTTAAAGATGTGATGCAAAGCTATCTCTTCCTAACTCACTCACATGAAGGAAGGGATGAACTGTGTTTTATTAAGTGAGGATCCTTGGCTTAATGTGACATCCAAGTATGAAATCACAGTTACAGGAAAAGCAAGGTCAAGCCACTGTGGAAAAGTGTTCATTGGTCACTGGTTAAAAAGCAGCTGACATACTAGGATGCTGTGGTCTCAGCTCTTAACAAGACCTCCTTGTTTATTTTTTGCCTTCCCGTCTAGTAGTAGAAGAGATGGAAGGAGGATATAGAATTGTAGAATACTCCAGCAGTAGACATTGTTCCGAGGTAACAAAGAAGCCATATGCAAGACTAATCTTTTCTAAGTGGGTACTTGTTTAGGAGGCTTAATTCACACTTATAAAAAAATTGCCCTCAACTGCAAAGTTTAATTGTGCTCATCTCAGTATCATGCAGCTGAGATAATAACTGGGTTCAGACTTACTTTGCTCTTGGGGAAAAAAGAAAGAAAAGCAATTCTAAAACATCTGAACTAAACTGACTCTGTTGCCCTTGCAAAGCTCTATGGGGTTCTCTTCCTTCCCAAAATTGCATTGTGAGACTTCTATAAATATATTTCCATTGCTGAAAAACAATGTCCATTTCAGTCAACTAGAATATTAGAAATCTCTCTAGATGGGCGAAGCAAAGCAAGTTTAGGATGGCTCAGTGTCATGTTATCAGCAGCAGCTATATTGCTTTTTGTATGAGGCACTGTACAACACGTTTACTGTTGAGAATGCGGTTGCCTTGAAACGTATTCAGATCAATTGCCATGAAACTTATGATATTTTAGCTGCTTTCAATCTTCACTTTCAATCCTATTTCCAGTGCTATCAGGCTACTTTCTACAATACTAAACCTCCCTCCAGAACTCCTTATTAAGCCATGGCACACCTCACCCTCAAAAAAGGGCTTTCAACAGAAACACTGTTTAGAAATCATGCAAAATCTCTCTATGAACTGGGTTTCCAATTGTGGGTTAGAAGCCTCTACTGGACCAATGCCTGACCCAAACTGGGTTGAAACAGCAGCGCTATCACCACTCAAACAGATGGCAAAAACACATACAGACACCCTACATAGTCCCCAAATGCATGTTTGAACTAAAAATGGGGCCTGGGCTGAAAAGACTGAAGAGTCATGTCTTATGCTGCTCATTTAGCATAACTGTCTGCAGCATACCAGTCATACTGCTACAAGAGTCCAAGCGGCTTTTAACTGTAAGGATCTGAAACCAGCATCTTTAAGTTAATGGTGAATGCCAACACAGAGCAGTATGGTCAAACAGTGGGGTAAGTCATTCGTTCCAATCTCTCAGCTATGCCATTATCCAAAAAAAACCCCACTTTGATAAAATAGCAGTGGTCTACTTACTGTTAGATTATTAAGAATGATCAGCAGCACACTTTAGAATTTTGGAAAAACCATTGTAAGTATTCGATATTCTTTCTTAAGCGGCCCAACCTTCAGTGTTCCTTAATCACCGTGCAGATTTTTAAAGGTGAATTCAATTTTCTTTAAAGCAAATACATATTAAATAATATCAAAGGAGCACTTTTTCTTCCCCGGTTAGAGCTTTTCTGGAAATATTATCCAGAAATACATTATTTGAGATACAATTTACACAAGTTAATATGTCAATATGGTCATCCAGCCAACTGGACAACTATCTTTTTATCACAATGTTAAGATCTTCCTCCACATGCACAAATGTGCCAGCATATGTTAAGGTTTTTAACAAGCCCTTGAATTTCTTAATATTGTCAAAAATTATTTTTTTATGTATGTGTTTGTGTGGGTGTTGTAAGTAAGTCATTTCAATGTTATGTTACAATCTTGTATTTTTGCCCTTCATAAACCAAACAGACATTTTTGGCCATCAGAAATGTAATAAATGAAATGTACAGGAACATACTAAATGAAATGAAATCCTTTACTTTCAGGTTAGAGAATTAGCAAAGAGAAATGCTCATGTGTCTCAAAATGACCTCTAACATGAATGCCATTTCAGAGCCAACTTAACAAGTGATACTAACCTCTAGCAAAGAAAAAAAATCACACAAACATACACAACACATTACACAGAGTACTCAAGAGCAGTGTTTTCCCTAGCAAACTATCAGAATTGCTGTAGGAAGAGCCACAAATCTAATTTATCTTCAGGAACAAAGGGAAACCCTCCTGCCGCTGCAGCTGACGAAGATCACTATAATTGAACTTTTCATTGAACTCCTGATTAAGCACCACCACTCTAGAAATAGACTATTCAAGGTTAACCGGAATACTGGAAGCCACGCACTCCTTATTAGTGTCACATATCATTACAGGCAGCACACACTGTGTGATGCAAGAGAAGCTCTGAAAATGAAAAAGAAAAAACTCACTTTCCTTCCAGCCCTCAGGAGAAAGAGGCTTTGCAGCACAGCAAGGATTTATATACCAATCAAAGTATATTTGCTTAACTAATTGAGAGAAAACAAGCATTATGTTATATCATCTCTGCAGCGGATGAGCTTCCCTGACAGAATATTTATACAAAGCCTCATTTTGAATTAGCTACTGTTCCCAATAAGAAGGATCTCCCCTAGAAATTTACATAACCTTGAGATACTTCTGCCTTCCTTCAACAGTGTAAACATATTCCGTTCGGGTGGGGCATTTTTTAAATTCTGGTGCTTTTGAGGGAGGCCACTGTCCTTGTGTTCCAGTAGGATCTCCAAGATTGACCAGATGTGCCCTTTTCACATTAACATCTACATGCCAAGTCAGGATAACAAGGAAATACCAGGCAGCCTTTTTTTTTGGGGGGGGGGGCTGCCCAATTATGGGATTCCTTCCCTTGCAGCCAAAGTGCAGAGCAGTTGAGGCTGCAATCTTCAGTTTATTTATCGGAGAGTATTTCCCACTGAACTTATTATTGAAAAGTCACACAAAGGATTGTGCAGAAATTGTTCTGGAAGGGATGAAAATTGGCTCAAAATTATCAAGGCAAAGGGTATGTTTAAATAACTGTAGTTTAACCTTAATGGAGCCACTGTAAAAAGAAAGCAAGGGGCAATAGAACAGCAGCTCATCCCCTTCCCAAACCTCAAAGAAAAGATTATGCCTACGTGTTCTGAGGCTAGAGATGCCACTTGCTGCAAGTTGAAAACTGAGAATTGACAGCACCTTCCACAGGAAAGACAGGATTAATTAATAAATAATCAATCGATCGATCAATCATGCTCAAGGGTCTTCCTATTGGTCATCCATGGGATAGGCATACTGCTGTCCAACCTAGTTACAAAGGGATCTGTTCTCAGTTAAAGACCCATATTACATGCATTCACACAGTATCAAGCATTTGTCTGCAGGACAAGCCCAATGTGCCACTGGAAAATATTACATGGCAAAACACCCATCCCTGTGTATTTGACTCAATTTTCTTTAGGCTGGCTCAGCACGTTAAGGTCAGCTAGCCTACGGTTCCATTTTTAACAGCAGCCTCAAAATAATTTGAAGCGAATAAAAAACACTGGTCATAAATTAGTGACCACAAAAGTAGGATTATATAGCAATTCATTTTGCACAACTATCAATGCTAGAGTGCACATGGGACACGACTCTTGCGTCTTCCTTTTTCTCTCAGACAAGGAAGGATATTAGTATGTTGGAGTGGTAGTTCCATTTTTCAGAGTTCTCTCTTCCATGCAGCTAAGAAATGCACAGATGGCCTATTACATATGTAACCTGGCAACCCTAACAGATTATCATCTTTACCAATAAAAAAGAAATCATAAACCCTATGATTACATTTCTTAGGTTCTAGAACTTCAAACTACATGGGCCATTCATGTGTTCATAACACAAATTACTATTCCAAATGGCCACTGGATGTCTGTCTTGGAAAGGGTGGGTGGTGAAGACTCCCTGGCGATATAAAGGTCACCACTCAGATGCTTCTCTCTCGTCTCCAGTGGAGTTAAGGGTCAACTACTTTGTGCAATCAAGAAGCAAAATTCATTAAAAACTCCTTGCAAATGCTTCTTTCTTTCCGCAAGCAACATACTAACATATTCTTGGGGAAAAAAACAAGGAAAAGATGAGAAACTGTTCAAAGCACCTTACCTTTTCCAGAGTAGTCCGGCGCTTGCTGTTGTAGCTGCTGCTCCAGCAAAAGCCACCATCATTAGCCTACGATGGCTACGGAGAGAATGGGCTGTTCCATAGCGGCGTCTAGAAATGGCAGCTAAACCAGCCACAGCAGGGAGAAAACGAACACGAAACATCCTGAAAAGGAAAACAAAACCTACAATGAGCAGAGGATAGCTAGCATTTTAAATACAATCACCCAAGCAAACAAGGGCATCTGGCGGAAAACAAGCCAAGTGAAAAACTTTAGAACCTACAACCACTGTGACCACTGGCATTCCCCAGACAGTCAGTTTCCATTCTAGATCAGGGCCAAAACAACAAGCAACCACCTTGTTATAGGCACCCAAACATGAGAAAGCTTAATGCAAGGTATAGTTGCACCTGGACCAGACTTGGATAAAAAACTGAGGCAGATTCACAGAAATTATTAAAATCATTAAAATTATTAGAATAATGTATATTTTACTGAGAAATATTTAGGGGTGTTCCAAATAATCTCCCAACATATGAGCAGAATCACATATATGCATTCTCAACAGGTTGGGTTTTCTTCTACAGGAAACACTGGCATGTGATGGCGGCAAATCGTGGGTCACATATCATGTGCAAACCACTTCTAATTTGACTATGCCTTGGGATGTGCACATCCATGGATGATTGGTTATCAATAGCTTAACACTGGGTAGTTCAACCTAAGAACTAATCATAGCATCTGGGTCCACACATCATGAAGTAACCTATCGTTGGGCCAGTTGGAGGCTACATATTCAAACTGGAAGTTTGTTGTTGGACTACCTAACACAATATTTGATTAATCCATGATTTTCCACCATAACATGTAAACTGGGTTGAAGAGTCCTATGTTTTATGGTCTTGTTCTGGTTAGATACTGTAACAATCAATTAATGCAATTCCAATCTAAAACCCACATGTATGGTGGTATAGTGGCAACTTTAGAATGGGGGGAGGTCACTTCATGATAGTCAGAGCCTCACCTCAAAGCCACACCCCCAAGCCATACCTATTTCCAAGATTATGAAACCAGTGATTTTACAATAAACATGAGCTTTGTCACTTTGTTTGAATTTGTTGACTAATGAACGCAAGATGAGGGCATCTCTCTCGGAGGTCAAACAATTAAAGCTTCTAGAATTTATTTCTTATTATCCTCTGTATTATGAATGAATGAATGAATGAATGAATGAATGATTTTTTAAGTACGTTCATACCCCACTCTAGCCAAAAATCTCCCAGAGTGGCTTATGGGCAATTAACAAGGCAGTTCCTGTCCATAGGCTTACTATTTAAAAACGTGACATACAAGGGGAAAGGGGCAAGGTGGGAAGAGGGGAAAAAGGAAACTCAGGCAGTAATTAAACAGACTTATAGAAACATATGTAGTTATATCCTCCCAGGAGTAACTGTCTGGACTGACAATCAGTGTTTGATTTCTTTTAGTTTTCTGCAACCTCTGCAACCACTGGCTTTATGAGTGCATGTGTGCGGCAGATCCTCTGTAAGTCCAGAGTACATAGTTTAGGGGTTCCAGTTTCTCAAAATACCCAGTAATCTTGCACTGTGCTCCCATTGGCTCTACACTGAACCATGCACAAAGTAGCCTAAGAAGAACTTAAGGCTATCAGAAATCATGGGTATTTTTCCCAAGAGTTTAAGTCAGATGGTACCTGATTTGCCATTGTTAGCCAAGTAGTCTCTGAAAGCTGAGACTGCAGAACTAACCAGTAATTTGAAACATTTGCATAGTGCTAACACTTCTCCAAATCTTGGCTGGATTTCTGCTGGCAACTCCTCATGTTCCTGAAGCTCCTTTATGATGTTAGGGATGGACCCTTCAACTGTGGACTCGGTTGGATTCACTGTAAGTAGGTGCTGCTTCATCTTGTTCACTATGCTGGTTATGAACTGACCATAATTAAAGGACACCATTTTCCAATTATCTGTCAGTGTGGAACAACCAAATTTATTTTTTAAGACTTCTACTTCTAAAACAGCCTCCTCTTTCTTCTCCACCAAAGTCTCCAGGATTCAAATAGATCTTTGAATGTGTCTGTCTGCTTTCAGCACAATAGTGGTTCTTTGCTGCGGATATTCTGAAAGGATTGTCAGTTCATTCATTTCAAGCATCATGAAAAGGGACTAGATCAAGCCGAAGACAAGCAGTTACAGAGACCACTGAAAGAAGATCTCTCAATTTGTCATCAATTCCTGTCCTCGCTAGCAGCCTTGAAGTTTAAACACAGAGCAGTTTTTCCAACTGCTGAAGCAGTCCTAAAGGAACTTGCAACCCATCTGACATCCCAACCCTTTCCAAGTCTATTCATCTGCTCATCCAATTGCTCTAAACATTTTCTGAGCTTCCTTTTATTTTGTTGGGAACCACTGTATAATCAATAAAGCTTGTCCATGATTGCATGGAAATGATTCACACCATGGACTTCACACCATTCACAACTGTGCCACTAACAGTCAGCTCTAACCTGTGATTCAAACAATGCCACACAAAGATGGTGTGACATACTTCAAGAAGGTGTTGTAGAACTAATTTCCTTCCTATTGTCACACTAGCTCCATCACTAACAAAAGATACAAGACTGAAAATCAAACCGATGTGATTTTAGGCACTGGTTCCTGCGTTTTTCTTTTAAGTTGTATTAAGTCAAGAAAAACTAAATGTGGCTCTTTTTGTTTATCATATTCACATTTTAGATACACTATTAACATGCTTCTATCACTGAGACTTGTGGACTCAACAATAAGAACTGATATCTTACCATGGATATTTTGTATTGCTTTCCAATTGTCTGATCACATTATTAATGCAATGTGATCAATAATTTGAATGAATCTGTTATGAAGAGCTTTACCAAGCTCTACACCATTTATCTTTTGCAGCTGCAGCAGTTCAAAGTGATCAGAGTAGGATCTATTATTTTTTGCTAAGTAATGGGTTGTCATGAATACCTTGCAAGTCCTTTTTATTTGGGATGTATTGCAATGATCAATGTAAGCCTCCATGTAATGATCTGAAGTGTAATGTATGTGTTTCTTTAAATGTTGGTAAGTTTCAGAAGAGCAAGTGGAGTAAAAGAAGGGGGTCAATTAGTGAAGTGATTAGTTGGTGACTGCAAGTGTGTGGGTGAAGCTTGGAAGTACGCAAGGACAGAGAAACAGATACTTTCAGTCAGTTAGCAGTTAACAATCAGAATTGTGGTCTGTCCGCAGTCTAGAGAATCTGAAGAGGCAACCTTCTCATTAGAATCCCAGACAGCACTATGAAAAGCATTTAAGATTCTAAAGAAGGAAGCAGAACGCTTAGAGGACATAGCAGTGATCAGGGTGAGTCAAAAATAATATTGTTAAGTACTATAAGGGTGCATGAGATAGAAGCTGGCAGAAACCTGAGTGCAGAAGGGAAAGATTAAACTGAGATACATAAAGATTGTTCAAAGTACATTCATGAGAGAAAGAAGGATCTCTGTGTGAGGAATGATTGTGAAAGGAAAGAATATACTTCAGTCAGAAGTTATTATACATTGCTTTATTCACTAAGGAAAATAAATTACTGAACATCTTGAAACCAATAGGCGTAATGTACAAATAAAGTTTTATTTTTGTTTATTATTAACTTAGAGTCAATGTCTCATCCTTAGGACCACATAGTCCAATGAAGAAGCCTTATAGCTTGGGCAGAATATTGAGGGAGAAGATAATCAACGAGATTGGAATTAAATTCCTGGTGGCAGCGTTACATACACAGAGAAAAATGGGGAAATATCGAGAAAGACACACCATACCCACACAAATTATAGGACAGTACTCATGACACTCCATGTATTGCTTTTTGGCTTTATCTAATACACACATACCTCATTTTATTGTGCTTCACTCTACTGCACTTCACAGATAGGGTTTTTTTTTTTGTTTGTTTTTTAACAAATTGAAGGTTTGTGGCAATCCAGCATCAAGCAATTCCTTGGTACCGTTTTTCCAACAGTATTTGTTCACTTCGTGTCTCTGTGACACATGTTGGTAATTCTTGTAATAGTTCAAACTTTTTCATTCTCATTATATTTGTTATGGTGATCCGTGATCTTTGATGCTACTACTATAATTGTTTTGGGGCACCATGAACTGTGCCATATAAGGCAGAGAACTTAATTGATAAATGTTCCATGTCTTCTGACTGCTCCACAGACTGACTGTTCCCCATCTCTCTCCCTCTCCTTGGGCGTCCCTATTCTCTGAAACAGAACAATATTGAAATAAGGCCAATTAATAACCCTACAATGGCCTCTACACGTTCAAGTTAAAGGAAGAGTTGCATGTCTCTCACTTTAAATCAAAAGCTAGAAATGATTGAGCTTAGTGAGGAAGGCATGTTAAAAGCAGTGATAGGCTGAAAGCTAGGGCTTTTATGCCAAGCACTTACCCAGGTTGTGAATGCAAAGGAAAAACTTTTGAAGGAAATTAAAAGTGCTACTCCAGTAAGGAAGCAAAACAGCCTCATTGCTGATATGGATAAAGTTTTAGTGGTTTGGATGGAGGATAAAAGCAGCCACAATATTCCCTTAAGCCAAATCCTAGTCCAGAGCAAGTCCTAACTTTCTCCAAAGTTTGAACTAGCAGATGTTGGTTCATGTGGTTTAAGGAAAGAATCCATCTCTTTAACAAAAAAGTGCAAAGTGAAGCAGCAAGTGCTGATATAGATGCTGCAGCAAGTTATCCAGAAGGTCTAGCTAAGATAATTAATGAAGGTGGTTACACTAAGCAACAGATTTTCAATGCGGGCAAAAGAACCGTATATTAGATAAAGATGCCATGTAGGACTTTCATAGCTAGAGAAAAGTCAATTCCTGGCTTCAAAGTTTCAAAGGACAGGCTGACGCTCTTGTTAGGGGCTAATGCAGCTGGTCACTTTAAGTTGAAGCCAATGGCAGGTTATCCTACTACTGCTGTCAGATGTGATGAAACAGCATGTGAGCATCCCAACCATGTTCCTTTAAAAAACAACTTTCAGGCTTGGATCTACAGAACTTTCAGCCACGGTTTTAAATAATTTTCTCAGACTTTACTACTAGGAAACTCCTTCATGAATCACTGCCTTGTTGTGGCAAAGGGGCTTGCGTAGTTCAATGAAGCTATGAGCTATGCCATGCAGGACCACTCAAGATGGAAAGGTCATAGCAGAGAGCTCTGACAAACATGATCCACTGGAGAAGGAAATGGCAACCCACTCCAGTATCTTTGCCATGAAAACCCCATGGACAGTACCAAAAGGCAAAAAGATACGACACTGGAAATTGAGCCCCTCAGGTCGGAAGGTGTCCAATATGCTACTGGGGAAGAGCGGAGGGCTAGTACTAGTAGCTCCAGAAAGAACGAAGCGATTGGGTCAAAGCTGAAAGGACACTCAGTTGCAGATATATCTGGTGGTGAAAGGAGAGTCCGATGCTCCAGAGATCTATACTCCATAGGAACCTGGAATATAAGATCCATGAATCAAGGCAAGCTGGATGTGGTCAACAAGAGATGATAAGACTGAACATCGACATCTTAGGAATCAATGAACTAAAATGGACAGGAATGGGTGAATTTAATTCAGATGACCATCAGGGATACTACTGCAGGCAAGAATCCCTCAGAAGAAATGGAGTAGCCTTCATAGTCAATAAGAGTAGGAAAAGCAGTACTGGGATACAACCTCCAAAATGACAGAATGATCTCAGTTCGAATCCAAGGCAAGCCATTCAACATCACAGTAGTCCAAGTCTATGCCCCAACCACTGGTGCTGAAGAGGATGAAGTTGACTGGTTCTATGAAGGCCTACAACACCTTCTAGAATTAACACCCAAAAATGATGTCCTTATCATCATGGGGGATTGGAATACTAAAGTAGACAGCCAAAAGATAACCGGAATAACAGGCAAGTTTGGCCTAGGAGTACAAAATGAAGCAGGGCACAGGCTGGTAGAATTTTGACAAGAGAATACGTTGGTCATAGCAAACACTCTTTTCCAACAACCCAAGAGATGACTCTACACATGGACATCACCAGACGGTCAACACAGAAATCAGATTGACTATGTGCTCTGCCACCAAAGATGGAGAAGCTGTATACAGTCAGTAAAAACTAGATCAGGAGCCGACTGTGGCTCAGATCATGAGCTTCTTGTTGCAAAATTTAGGTTTAAATTGAGGAAAGTAGGGAAAAGCACTAGGCCACTCAGGTATGACCTAAATTATATCCCAGATGAATATACAGAAGAGGTGACAAATAGATTTAAGGAGTTAGATCTGATACAGTGCCTGAAGAACTATGGATGGAGGTTCGCAACATTGTACAAGAGGTAACAACTAAAGCCATGCCAAAGAAAAAGAAATGCAAGAAAGCAAAATGGCTGTCTGAGGAAGCTTTACAAATAGCTGAAGAAAGAAGGAAGTGAAAGGCAAGGGAGAAAGATACACCCAACTGAATGCAGAATTCCAGAGAATAGCTAGAACAGATAAGAATGCCTTCTTCAATGAACAGTGCAAAGAAATAGCAGAAAACAATAGCATAGGGAGGACCAGAGATCTCTTCAAGAAAATTGGAGATATGAAGGGAATGTTTCATGCAAAGATGGGCATGATAAAGGACCAAAATGGCAGGGACCTAACAGAAGGAGAAGAGATTAAGAAGAGGTGGCAAGATTACACAGAAGAACTATACAAGAAAGAGCTTAATGTCCCTGATAACCACGATGGGGTGGTCACTGACCTCGAGCCAGACATCCTGGAATGTGAAGTCAAATGCACCTTAGGAAGTCTGAGCAACAACAAAACTAGTGGAGGTGACAGTATTCCAGCTGAGCTATTCAAAATCTTAAAAGATGATGCACTAAAAGTGCTACACTCAATATGCCAGCAAACTTGGAAAACTCAACAGTGGCCACAGGATTGGAAAAGGTCAGTTTACATTCCCATCTCAAAGAAGGGCAATGCCAAAGAATGTTCAAACTACCGCACCACTGCACTCATTTCACATGCTAGCAAAGTTATGCTCAAAATCCTACAAGCTAGGCTCCAGCAGTATGTGGACCAAGAACTACCAGAAGTACAGGCAGGATTTCAAAGAGGGAGAGGAACTTTGAATTGTGGTGCTGGAGGAGACTCCTGCAAGTCCCTTGGACCGCAAGGTGATCAAACCAGTCAGTCCTAGAGGAGATCAATCCTGACTGCTCTTTAGAAGGCCAGATCCTGAAGATGAAACTCAAATACTTTGGCCACCTAATGAGAAGGAAGGACTCCCTGGAGAAGAGCCTAATGCTGGGAACAATAGATGGCAAAAGAAGAAGGGGACGGCAGAGGATGAGGTGGCTTGATGGAGTCACTGAAGCAGTTGGTGTGAGCTTAAGTGGACTCCGGGGGATGGTGGAGGACAGGAAGGCCTGGAGGACTGCTATCCATGGGGTCACGATGGGTCAGACATGACTTCATGACTAACAACAACACTAGGAAACACTGCCACAACTATTTCATCTTTGAACAGTGTCCATTAGAATAAACTATCTTACAAATGGGAACAGATGCTGTGTATCACCCTCTGCTGCATCCAATGCTCCCTGCTTCTTCTGGCTCCTAGAACCATTCAGATAATTCAGGAATAAATTGAAGTTATTTCAGGTCAGGCATAAAAAAGGGAAGCTAAAATATATTATGTATAACTTTGCTGCTCATAAAATTGCAATGTTTTGTATATTAAATTTAGAAGTATAATTTATTCAGAGAGTTATTACCAATTTACTAACTGAATTCTTTTATAAGTTTTTAATTCTAATCATAATTTTATGGACACAATTATATATGTGTGTTTCTAAAACTGCATTCCCCAACTTGGTGCCCTCCAGATATTTTGCACTATAATACCCAGCATTCTTGTCCATCAGCCACTGCCTGGGACTGATGGGAGATGATGTCCAAAACATCCTGAGGGCACCAAGTTCAGGAAGGCTGTTCTAAAACAAGTTAAATCTAGATCTAGAAAATGCATTTTAAAACGAGTAAGTTTCGCTTATTTTTCAATGTTTTCCTAAAATTTCTACTAAAAGAATGAACACAGAAAAAAAACCCAGCTCCTTCCCCCCATAGTTTCAGAATTTCTAGAAATCGTACATCTCTAGGCAGTAATATTGTAAAGAAGAGTACAGATGTTGAGGACAGAAGGCAAGGCAGGGAAGCTGATAGCTGGGGGAAGACTTGAAAGAAGCTACAAGGGCTAATGCTACAGGTTGGACCTGGAAGCTTCAATGCATAGGGTGGGGCAGTCAGAACAACACTCTCTCAGCCCACAATCAAAAAAGATAGCAACCCTGCCCAGGAGGCTCTGTTTGAATTCTGGTGATATGAAGCCTAAACCCAGCCATCTGCAACCTCGGGCCATCCCAAAGTTTTGGGCTACAACATCCATTAGACCAAGCCAACAGGAAGGGATGGTGGGAGTTGTAATCCAATCACATCTGGAGAGTATCAAGATGGGAAGAAGGCTGCTTCTATCTATATCACACTAATACTGACTAAAGCTTTTATTGTAAAGGCAGAAAGCATGAGCCCACAAAATTGTAGACAAGTAGAGTTGGTGGGTGCTAATGAGGTCATTTGGTTAAGACATCTGCTCAACGCAGGACTCTAAGTTAAAGCAGTCAAGCTGCATTTTGAATCCCTCCAGGATGGGAAAGCATATGACCTCCCTAATGTTTGCATTGCTCTAACATTTCAGAAGTTTTTCCAGATGTTCAGCCCAATCTAGTGGCATCACATGTTTATATGATGAAAGAAAAAGAAGTGCCACCCAAAATATTTTTGTTTTTCAGAACAGAGACACCTGAAGATGCTCCTATGCCACTTTCAAATCTGTTTGCTCCTGAGGGTTGAAAGGTTGATAACCTTAACAAGTCGGATATAAGAGTTCTAGCATTTGCAGTGACTTCCTATTTTTTCCAATTTCTTTCCAATGCATTAATCTTGACTCTCAGGGCACATCTGTAGTTTCCACTTGCATATAGTATGTTTACAGCAGAAAGGCACTGAGATATACCTTGTACATTAAAGTGATTTTGTCTAAAATATAAAGGAAAAATACACTTTGATTGAGAAGACATCTCAGAAAGTGTACAAGGAACAAGTCTGCCTAAGATTCCATATCTTTAATTAAGATGTCATTTTTAAAGCATTTCTTTTATAACCAACAGAATTTCATTTCTGGCCAGATGGCTGTAGAAAGGAAAGTGGAAAGTTGGCTACTGATGCAAGTGGTATTTAAACGCAAAGGCTTTACAGTGGAAACATTGTGTACAAGCACAAGCAACATCTATTTAAGAGGTACCTGTGGGAACTGCAAAAATGGAAACAGTTGAAATAATAATGACTCCAATATGTAAGCACCTTTGCAGTAAGACGTTTTGTTTCCATCTTGCAGAATACTCATGGGTGCCAACCTTTTAAAACAAAGCCACCATCTAATGTACACAGATTACTGAAATTCTTTACTTGGACATGTGCAAAGGAATTTTACAGACTTTTTGTAATGAAATCTTATTTTAGGGAACAGAAAATATGCCATACTTCCAAGATCAAAATAATCACACCACACAGGCCCACTGTAGATATAACGCTTCCTAACATTAAAGCATGGTAAAGAAATCAGAAGTAACTGTTGAGCTTTCTCAGTGTATAAACCCTCCTTTCCAAATGGTCAACTCTTGTATTTCATTATTAGCCATAGTTACCATCAGAAGTTAGGTTAAGATTAAACATGATTAGGGCTTGCAAACTAGCTTATCTAAACTTGTTCCAAGCTCTGTTTCTAAATATAACTCTAGGCAGTGTTAGCCTTGAGGTAGATGCAATGTTATACCATGGTTAATGCTGAAATGAGAAAGAGAATTTGCCCAGCGAGGAGAAAAACATAGAAACACAGAAACAGAGTGAGTCAGAAGGGGCCTCTCGGGCCATCTAGTCTGACCCCTGGCTCCAGCTGGCTCTGCTCACGACATGCCCATCATGGGCATGTCTAGCCTGTCTTTGAACACCTTCACCAATGGGGCCTCAACCACCTCCCATGGAAGCCCATTCCATATCCTCTGAATGAAAAGAGAGCACAAAGCTGGCTGGGTCGGGTTTTCTCTTTATAAGAAATTGGGAAACATTATACCTATACCTACCTAGCCTTAGCATCACTGGTGCTGGTGCAGTTTACACCTCCCCACCCCAAAAAAACCCCAACTAGCCAAGCTGGCATCCACACAGTCTACTAACATATGCACAGACCAGTTTGTTCGCTGCCTGTGGCATGTACATCTCAAAAGACTAATGTAAGTTTGATAGAACCTCTCATCTATCAAATGGTGGATTACTTGTGGCCATTCAGAGTTTTTAGTCTATAAAATGTTTTTGGTTGTTTTTGTCAACAAAAAACTATCATAACTTTGGTCATCAGTTATTCTTGATACTTCTTGCCTAGGGCTAAAAGGACTTGTAGACTAAACATCTTGAAGGCCAAAGTTTGTCCACTGCTAGTCTAGCATTTTAAGACCTCAGTGCAAATCAGACAGGCCATTTTAAGTACACTACCTTTAGCCAATCACACAAAAAGAGAAAGTCAAGAAATTGTAAAAGAAAAAATAGCATGCAAAAAATATACAAATATTGGAGGTCAACACCAATGCTATAAGAAAGGAGTTATCTGTCGGAGCAGAGTAATGCTACTTGAGACACAGGACAAACCTATACAGTTTTGGACTTAGATATGAGGAAAGGATGGAACAACTGGAGGAAGAGCCAGCACAGTGTAGTAATCAGAAGTGCTTGCCTGGGACTCAGGCAATCTGGGTTCTAGTCCTCACTCAAGTCATGGAGCCCACTCTCAGCCCAACCCACTTTGGGTCAGTCACACACTCTCAGCCCAAACCACCTCACAGGGTTGTTGTTGTGAGGATAAGATTTTAATGAGAAGGAAAATTATGGAGACTGCCTTGAATTCCTTGAAAGGAAAGAGGAGAGATATACATATAATAAATAGAAGAAAAATAAAATAAAATAAAATAATAAAATAAAATATTACGAGATGAGAGGAAAAGGGAAGAATTAGTTGAGTAAGGCAACTACTGTCAGCTTCATATTAACATTGGGAACAGTGGTCTTGTATAACACAGGTCTGTCTGTCTCCCATACATCTGAGCCCCCTGTTCTTCTGCCTTTACAGCTGAAGGTATGTGAATGAGCTGAGCCTTCAAATAAATTATTGTGCTGAATGAAGCCAATTATATTAATTTTAATTAAGTTAGAAGGATTTTTTTTTAAAGAAATCACTTATTTGCTAAGAAAGAGGGAGTTAAAAAAAACCAAACAGCACAGTTCTTAAGTAGCATATTGGTAGTACTTTCAGGCCCAAGAATTTATTCACAAGCAGCATTTTTCACTAGGCCTCTGTCTCTGCCCAATTTGTTCATTCTTCATGATAGGTCTGACAATACATTATACACTCTTGGCCTCCTTAGCCTAGCTATTTAGCAGGCAGTCCTGCACTTCATGAGATTACTTCTTAAGACTTCCAATAATACCAAAGCCCCTATTGCCTTTGAAGACAACACTGACAAACTATGTCGACACAAGCGTGGAAATACAAGACCATCACCAAAATTGATAAAGGTTTCCAGCATGCATTTCCTATCTGGTAGTTGGAGGCCCAATTTCTTAACTTCAACAATACACTGCAATGTGTTTGTATGCACATCCATAGGTAGCAAGTCTGCAGAAGATATTCTTGCAGTATACAATCAATATTGTTGATGTCTGTCATAATGTACTCAGTACCTGTAGAGTCCCCATGGGATGCAGCTGTTTGCTGAGGCTGAGCAAGTTTGTGTCTGGTCAGAATTCTGAAGGGAGTCTAAGTAGGAACTCAATGCACACCACCCTGAGTTCCAGATTTTTCAAAGAAAGGTGGGATATATACATGCTAAATAAATACAATCCCTTGAGTACACTGCAAATTTATGCTGCTAGTCTATTTAAGCATGGTTAATAATCGACCCATTCCTCCTCATCTATTTCCTTTCAAGAAAGAAAGATTTTCTTCCACCCAAACCATGATTACAGGTAACCAAAGCCCCCAGTTTCTTAACCAAAGAGTTTTAGATCTTCAGTTAAGCAGAACTCTCATTAACTAGTCACAGTTATCCTCAATGGCATGCTTACACTAGTAAGCCCTGAAAGTTGAAACTGAACTCTCAGAAAGGGAAGAATCCTTGCTTAAACAGTTACAAGTAAGCATGATCAAGCAACTGGCAGCATCACATCTACAGTGATCTACAGAACCAGGTCACTGTTAGTGGGGGAACCGCATCACAACAAAATTATACAGTTTGAGAACTGTATTAAGAAAACTTACCAGAAGTAGAATTACTACAGCATTACAGAAAGAGAAAAAGACTAGCACAAATGGCCTTCTCAAGGAGGAAGGCAGGAAAGGAAGAGCAGGGCAGAAAGGGCTAAACCCTGGGAGAGCAAAGAGCATGACAAATAATCAGATTCCTGAGATGCTGCATTAGGGTACACTAATAAAATGGACTGCTCTAAATGCAAGCACAAACTAATAGGTGGTATATCATTTTCTTAAGAGGGAAGTAACTCAAGAGAGCTCCCCATTGTCCATTTAGCAAAGACTGGCTCCTGCGCTGCATCTTCTGTGGACAGCCTGTGAAATCGGAAGAAAAACTGCATTACTGTGGAGCAGATCAAAGCGATTTCTCCAACCACTTCCCCAAAGACAAGAAAGCCTTGGGGAAAATGAGGAGTACCCCTCTCCGCAGCAGCAGCTTTCTCTTCAAAAGTCATCAGTGATGAGTCCATGTATTAATGAAGCTTCTTAAGAAGATGGAAAGAAAATTTGGGGGAAGGAGGAGGAGGGAAGGAGGAAGGGAGGAAGAATGAGAAGGAACAAAAGGGGAAAAAACCTTTTGCACAGGGATTTATTTATTTAAAAACATACAAACAAATCCAGAAATGCAGGGCTTACCCAGGGACTTTCAAGTCATTTCCTTTCATACTTGGAAGGAAGTATGGCTAGTTGTGGTAAAGAAAGGCCTTTGGGATCTTCTAGATCCTTGGGAGAATCAAGGTAGCCTGGAGCTAAGCTATGACACCACAAGCTCTCTCTCTAGATTGGAGCAGACCAACAGACATGGGAATAAGAACATAAAAGATGTCTGCTTTGGCTTACTTAGCCATACAAATCCCAGACTTTCTCAAAATCATTGGGTTTTTGTTTTTGTTGTGGGGGGAGGGAAGGATCACTGTGCCCCCCTTCAAGCTGGAAGGTTAGCAGGAACTCTGGATTCATTGTACTTACCCGGACAAGCACGCTGAGCAAAATTATTGGCCTCCTAGTCAAGAGCCTGGTGAAATGAGCAGAGATGTTTGTGCCATCACCAAGCCTATGCACATAATCCTTACCTTTTCTATGCCACCTCCAATGTTGAGGCATGTAAATCATAATATACAGATCTATAGAGATGGTGATCAAGCAGGTGGGAGAAGTGGAGAAGAATGAAATGACTGTCCCACAAAAAGCTTTCATCTAATTGCTGGGCATAGGAAGGTAACCATGGATGCATCAGTTCACCTACCTGCCCCAATATTATCACTCTGACTGATGCTGGCTCTCAAAAAGGATTAGGCAGCTCCACTACTTTTACCTATAGATGTTTTAAGCTACACACACTCTTCTAATTCCATTTAAGGAAAATTAAATTACTTTGGCATCAATTGCTATAGAAAATGCCATCCTCCTTTCTAGACTTATAACTCACAGATCAGGGAAGATGATAACTGTGCTATCACTGTACCCAGGGGAGCTAATCAGCAATAGGCCTCTACTGCACTAGATGCTGTGTGAGATACATTTTGGGAAAGACGTATCATCTCACTTAGATTTTTGTGAGCCAGTTGGCTTTAGCAGACAGAAAAGCAGAATACAAGCATTGTTCCTAAAAGTAAAGCTAGCCCCATTATTGTCTTTTTGTCCCAGAAAATAAAGCAAGCATGCGCACGCACACACACATAAGCTGATCTACGACTATATGTACATTTTCCCTTGAAAGGAGTATTTTAAATGTTTCTTGTCCTCATGGCTGAATAAAAATGGACAAAAAGGATGGCAGATTTTTTTAAAGGTCACATGATGGCAGACAGCAGATCCATATAAGTCTTTTCAAAGTTCTTTAAATCAAATCACACTCATTTTGAGGCTTTGTCTGTACAATAGGATACCGCTATTTCATGGGAGATGGTCTGCATTGTAACTAATATGAGTCTTTTGTTTTTACTTCTTCCCCAATTTGTTTCTATTGTTATAAACATCACCAACTACTGCCTCACAGAATGCATGGGGCAGTGTAACTGTACACTCAATTTCCAGATACTCCTTACTCCAGCTTTGAATTTACTGGTTTCATTCTTCCCCCAGTCCCACCATCCATGTTTCTGCCTGCTGAAAAAAGACAACTTCATGTGCCCCACAGCAAAAAGGATGGATGCATGAAGGCAAGAGAAACCACGGCTGCATAATCTTCCATAACTAGAGGGGATATTAAAGATGTCTAGCAACAGCCCTTCCCTTAAGAGCATAAAACAGAATAATTAAGTGATACCGCATGACTCTCAAGCAACTAAGGCAGACTGTGAACCAGCAGAACTTGCGACTATCATGCCAAGGTGCATCACCTTTTGGAAAATGAGCATTTTTAAAGCAGAGAAGGGTGGCTTAGAAAAACAGGATAAAAGACCAGGAAAGCAAACAGGCACATCCATCATAAAAGTCAAATCCCATGCAGTGTGTCCAGGAAGCAACCTAAGCTGAACCTCTTTCCGGTGTAGATCAGTTTTGGGTAGAGTGACTCAGGTTTCTTTTATCCCCCTTCAGCAAAGTATCACAAGTGAGAGGCATATTAAAATTCACAGAATCTAAATTTATGCTTAATGAGGTCGGAGCAGAGAGAAGCCCTTGGCATAATATTTGCTGAATAAGACAGCCTCTTCTTGCTGCTTGTTAACTTGCCCAGGCCTGTCTTTTCCAACAGAGCCTCACTGCCATTTTCACTTAAGTTGACATTTTTCAGCATCACCTGGTAAAACATTACCCACAGTACTTTTATAATTAATCTGAATTAGATTTCTGGATGAAGATGAAATTTTGTACCCAAGTAATTTATTTGACAGAGCTCTAGCTAGTATGTCATCATATTAATTCCAACCAAGTGGGAAATTCCATTTATTTGAGAACAGAACTCAAACCAACATAGCCTGAAAGTCATCACTCCATCTAACACATTGCCTGATTTCCATCAGAAGTCAATGCTGCTGCCACCTCTCAGCAAATTCTTCCAACTATCATACTTACAACCTATCATCACTCTCAGCCCCAGACATGAAACATAAATAGCAGAAGCCACGATTTTATTCCTATTTTCGCGAAGGACCACTTATAAAGTCTTCTATCAGAACAGTGTCTGCGATAGCCTTGAGAAGACACCTTTTCAAGAGCACACCACTCAAATACAGCAAAGCCAAGGGAGTCATACAATTAAACCTGCGTTTAGAAGACATGAACATGCTTAATGTCCCTGGTGCTGGTTCAATTATGCACAGTAAAGCAGTGCACCAGTCAGTTTGGGCTGAATGAGACAAGCATACTTCCCACCCGTGACTTTATATACTTTTCTGACTTTAATGAACAGGTACAACAGCAACAGTTGCATTCCTGTAGTATCACATTGAGAGGAAGACCTTCTTCTTCTCCTAGAAGAACCTGGCAGCCCTTCATTAGAGAGGAAACTTAAATCTCTATTTGTTGGCTTTTTTCACTGTCAGGATTAGTTCTGCACTGCACCTTGTGATCATTGGGTCATTGTTCCTGTTGGGAAAATGGAACCAAGAAACAGACGTGTTCTGTGCTAGTGACATTTGTTTTTAAGGAGTTTAATTCATTATAATTATTTACTAGAAAGTCACCTAGCAAATTCTACTATAGTATTTAAGGAGCTATTTTACAATTAAAACAGTTCGGCATTGAGACAACTAGTATGAATATAAAATGATCAAGCTATAATAGTAAAACAACAATAGTGAAATAGCTAGTGAAACCTTTGCATATGCTTGCCTCCATATTTAGCAAATGCAAAATTACTTTTAATTGAATCTTTTCATGTTTATAATTTTAGTAATAATTACCCATTTGTTACATATTATTCAGTTCTCCTCTTGCCCTAACAGACAAACTTTCATTTATAATTCCATTAAGGCAGGCCAAGCAAACATGCAAAAACTCCAATTATTCATCAGAAAAGTAATGTATAGCATTTATATCCTATTTTCTGACTTGAAGAAATCCTACCCAACCTTAAATAGAAAAAAGGGCCTTAAGACTGGCAATTAATATATTCAGGTTCTTATATATTCAAGTAAGGGCGTAATCCTACGCATGTATACAGTAGACAAGTCCTCCAACTTTCAACATTCATCAGTCAGACATGCTAGGAAAAGCTGGCTAGGGAGCTCAGAGTTGTAGGACTGGATAAAAGTCTTCCCAAACATGAATAGCTTTGCACCTTAAATCTGCATATTCACAAAATGCTCACACCTGAACTGCACAGCCCAACCCTAATAAGAAAAATAGTGTAAGATCCCTCCTGCACCGGCCATTTCAGTTTCTCCAGAAGGTATCTGTCATGTACCCAAATATAATAATGCTGGGACAGCTTAGACCAGTGCTTTTCTCACCAGTGCCAGGTCCTTTAAAAAATAAACATTTTAAAGTCAAAAGGGTGCCTGTATGAGCCCTGGCACCCCACTAGGGCTGTAGGAGGCTCAGAAAGCCAAGTGCTCCTGCCAGCCAGGAAATCTAGAGAACTGTGCCATTCTTAGGCTTGGTCTTGCACATGCAGGAGAATGAAGTGGTAGAAACGGGAACAGTGAGATTTCAGAGCCCAGGTGTAGAAGAAACATTTTTTACATCTAACAAAATCCCTAAAGGTTAAACAAACAAACATAGCGCACACCTTTCTGTACTTGTCCTTGGCTTCCAAAGGTGCTTTCTTTCTTTGATATTAACATAAGTACAGTGGTACCTCGAGTCACAAATGCCTCAGTTCACAACCAAATCGAGTCATGAACAGAAATTTCACAAAAATTTTTCCACAGGTCACGAACTCCGCAACTGGTGACGATTGCGATCATGCCCGTCTTCCCTGCATGGGCGCGATTGTGGCTGTGCTCGGGGCGGGGGGGGGGAATGGCCGCGAGGATGGGTGGGGGGGGGGGAAGATGGTTATGATCATGCTAGGGGGTGGGGGAGATGGCCGCGATTGCACCCATCTCCCCTGCATGAGTGTGACCGTGGGGCCGAGAGGAGAACCGTGGTTGCAAAACTGCTGATACCTTATCTCTGCAAACTAGCCTCACTAGTGAAACTTCCGATTACAGAGACAAGCTAAAAGGTTTCCTTCAATCATGAGCCTTATATAACTGACGTCAGCTGATGCTGCGGAGAGCGTGTAGCCCAGGGGTCCTCCAACTTTTTCAACAGGGGACCAGTTGAAAGGCGGTGGTGGGCATGGGTGCACTCTGGAGAGACTGGGGTGATTGCGACCACGCACGGGGGGGGAGATGGGCATGATCGTGGGCATGCGTGCAGCGTGGCAGTGAGGCAGCAGCTTGCTCGCTTGGAGATCGGTAAGAAAAGTGGGGGCATCCTATACATGGGGGCATCTTATAGACAGAAAAATACGGTAACTACATCTACTCTGTATTAAGTTGTAGTTGAAACCCTCCAATTTCTTATTTCCTCATCAACAGACACAGAGCAGACTAGTTTGCTCAGTATGAGCAGTTTCATAGGTAAGTATAACACCACAAACTTATGGATGTTGGCTAAGCAGTAAATCCCACTGATTTCAGTGGGACTTCCACTCAGCTCAATGTGTGTGTAGCAGCCCCCCAGATGTGCTGGACAACACATAAAGAGGGTGCTTGTTTGTAGCCCAACACATCTGGAGAGTACCAGGTTAGAGAATGCTGGCATATAGGAGTGCGGTCTAAATCACCTTTGAATGGTCTCCAACTTAGATGTAATTAGTATTATCTGATGACACTGGTATGAATTAGTATCTTGCCCACTCTGAGTTTTCAATTCACATAATAGCACAACTGAACCATTGTCAGGCTCAAGTACAAACACGGAATTCATCTGCAAACTACCTTGCATTTCAACTGTGGTGATGTTGCCCAGCCCACGGTCATTTAACAGAATCCCCAGCAAACAAATGTATCATTACATTACAACTACAATTCATGTGGAAACTTCAAGCATGGAGGTGGGAAACTGCCACAGAGCAATGATACAAGCGCTTCTATTCATGCACTCTGCAGCACGGCTCTAACTCCCTGCCCATCCGCTTCACTATCATCAACCGCAGGCTGTTTACCAGCAATGCTAACACACACCATGTTGTGACAATTTGTATTTAACGCGGTCTGATAAGGAAGCCAAGTGCTCTCTTCTTTCAACAGGTAGCTACAGAATTTTGCAACCATTTGCCTGTAAGGCACGTGTAAGAAGTGTTATCTGACTTCTAGAAAAGAAGCATACAAAGGAATGCTCCCATTAGTCCCAGAGGTGGAAGGGAATGTTAAAGAAAAATTAGTCCAAATTTCTGCTTTCATACAGAACCTGTAATTCATTCAAAAGCAAACAAACTACTCATTCAAACAATACCTGCATGGATAGAGACAAAGCCAATGCATGTCCAGGCTGTGTAAACCAAGAAGCCAGCCAATAATCAGACACGCCAAGGGGTGTTCCCCACCACTCAGTCATCCCACTGGATTCTGCCACAGGATCAGCTTGCCTCCTCTTCTTGCTGTGACCACTAGCCGGTTTTCATTCACCACAAATTTTTCCCCTTTTAGCCCATTTTTTCCAGAGACTGCAAACAGCAACTTCAGAGTGCACAAACAGGACACTGGAAGGGCTCACTGGTTCACCAGCTTCCCCCCGCCCACCATATCTGCACAAATATTTTCATAACTTTTTAAATCTAGCTGGACTTGCACAAATGCACACTTGGGTACTTCTCTGAGTCCAGTCTGGGCAACATTGCCATCACATTGTCCAGTGGGTCATACCTTTAGGTAAAGTGCAGCAGGAGAAATAGGAGACGCTGAAATAGGTTAATTTTTCACTTTACTTTCCCAGACAGCCAACAAAAGGCCTTAAATGATCTTTATGTCATGAGCAGGTCACCTCCTTCTCCCCCCCCCCCACCTGATCAAACCCAAAATGAAACCCTTAGAAAAGCAGTTTTTATTGAAACTTGACATAACATAACAGGTTACATAACAGTATAAATCACAGAAGACCGCTACTAGATTGGCGAGTTGAATCCACACTTAAATTTCCACTCCTTCCCTCCCTTTCAGGAAAGCTGCTGACTCAAGCTGGCTCTTGCTGCTGGAAGGCTAGATGGTGAGAACGCCAGAGCCTTCAAAGTTGGTCTGCTTACTTCACTTACTGCAGCTTGACCAGGCCAGGGAGTGATCCCTGCATCTGCTCCCATTCCCAAGGCAGGCAAACTCTCACAGTCTGCATGAGAAGCTTCACTAGGAGTTGACAGTTTCAAGCTACCGCCATCCCCTCTTGCTCCTCCTCAGAATCAGACAAATCTAAGCAGACTAATGCATGAAAGACAGGGCACCTCTTGATACCTGCCAAAAAGATCACTCTTCACAATGAGATCCTCCTTTTTCATTCTGGAGCTGACTCTTCTCAGCATCCTCCATCTTTTCCACTCTTTTTCAAGTCTCTTAGTGCTCGGGAAGGTGGAAAAGTAGAAACCATCCCGTTACAGAAGTTTTAACAATAATCAAAGTTATGTTTAGACTTCTGCTTAAAGCAAGGTTTCTGTCAGGGTGAAACAGGGTTGTTTTTTTCCACAGGGACATACATATGCATAGGCATATGTCACTGTCAAGAATGAGGCGGCTTTTGACAGGACTCTCCATGCTTTATTCACAGAGATATATGCATGAATGGTAGCACTGAAACCTATGTTGAACAGGAAAAAAGAGCCCTTGAGGATCCCAGTGCTTAGGAAGGATAAATCACTCCACTCCTTTTTCACAAACAAGGAACACTCGTGCATTTGCCTTGAACTGAGTTAGTCTTTTTTGTGATAATCTTTACTTTTGCATTTTCAAAAACATTACAAAAGTACAAGTACATAAAAATGTAGTGTGATCTTCTGTCTCCTCCCTTCCCACAAAATATCCCATGCATATGCATTTCCAAAAAAGTGAAAAGAAAATGAATTGTACTTATAAGTTCATGAATTCAGTTGTGAATAGTTGTGATTACTGAGCATTGTTTATTCTTATCTTAAAGCGTTCCCAAGCTATGAGCTGCTGATAGTTACACTGTTTCTTCTAATGTACTGAATAAATGTATACCATATTTCTTCAAAAGCTCTTCTTTGCTCTCTTATTTTTCTGAGCTTTAAGATGCTTCGATAAATTTCCCATGAGGTCAATGCTCCATATCCTTTTCAACCTGGTTTCCATTTTCAAAGTAACAGCTGATTTCCAATGCTGTGCTGGCACTTGTCTAGCTGCGGTCATAAAGTGCACCCTATCAAGGATGGCTATGGATTTCCTGATACTGGGCAACTATTGGACTGCCTCAATTTGTCAGTGTATGTAGCAGGGCACTATAATATATAGCCAGGCAGGGGAATAGTATTCTATAAGCATGGGACTTTGGATCTTAGACACTGCCTACAGGGATTACATGCTGGTACCTATCACACTCTGGTCCATCTAAGACCCATCAGAGGCTTGCTGCAATACGTTTGCTAGGAACACCTAGAATAAAATCTCTTGCATTCACCAGGACTTAGACTCTAACGAAATAACACTAGCATCAGGAGAGGTACCCAGCACACAGCTTGGTCAAGTTTTCTTGAGTGAATTCCTCTTGATACAGCATAATGGTGCTTGGTCAGTTCTATGTAACAACATCTATACTGGATCCTTGCCCCTCCTGGCTTAGAAAAATTAGCAGGGATGGAACGGCTGGCATGTTGGACTAGGACTTAGAAAACATACATTCAAATTGCTATTTTGCTATAGAATTCACTATTTCATCATGAAGTTAGCAGTTTAACCTATCACCCAGAATTATGAGAATAAATTAAGTGAACCAAGTATATACTGTGACCTCCACAGTGAAGTGTAAATGTAATAAAGACTTGGAAATTCAGCAAGGATAGCAATTTTTGTTTGCATTATTTATATATTTAAGTTCATGTGCCACTCCATAGAACAAAGGGTTCACTGGGCTGCTTACAATAAAAGCATTAAGAACAATAATAAAAACAACAATTAAATAAAAACAATAAAGGAACAATACAAACAAATAAAAGATAAAGAACCATTAAAAGAGTGCACAGCTGGCAATCATGCAAGAAAGTCACAAAGGCACACAGCAATAACATTAAAACAACGTTAAAACCAATTCAGCCACCAAAACGCTTGTTAAATAGGAAAGTCTTTACCTGGCACCAGAAGAAAAGCAGCAACAGCACCAGGCACACCCCCTTGGGGAGCATATTCCATAAGTGGGGAGGAAGGCCCCTCTCCTACCCATTTTCCCCCTCACTCCACTGGGGAGTGGTTCTTGGAGGAAGGCCTCCATCAAAGATCTTAGTGATCAGGTAGGGCCATATGAAGACAGGCATTCCCTCAGATTTCCTGCCTCCAAGCCATTTTAGGATTTTGTATGTTAATATCAATACTGTGAATTGGGCCCAGACTACAACAAGCAGCCCAGGAAGGACTGGTTTGATGTGTTCTCAAGCACCAGTCCTCATCAATAGCCATGCCACCCTGTTCTGAATTACATTCAGTTTTTAAAGGCAGCCCCACACAGAGAGCATTACAGTAATCCAGGCGAGAGGTTACCAAAGCATGAATAACTGTGGCAAAGTTCTGCTCATCCAAGTAGGAATATAGCGGAAAAATCTACCTAAGCTGAACAAAGGTGCTCCTGGGCACCGAGTCTACCTGTAAGTCGGGGCCCAGGAACATCCCCAAGCTTGTTCTTTAGGGGGAGAGCAACCCCATCCAGGACAGGTTGAAAATTTTCCAGTTGGATGAATCAACAGCACCTGTATCTTGTCCAGGCACTGGTTAAGAACAGTCACAGTTCTTAACACTTATTAGTGTTCCTGTTAATGCTTAGTTCTTGATTTATTCATTTGGTCTGTATGCAGGAACTAAAGTACCACCATGTTCTGTGTACATTTTCAATTACCTAGAAAAGATCTATCTATCTATCCGCCTAAACTACCTCACAGGGTTATTGTGCAGATAAAAATACAACAGCCATGTAAGCCACTCTCAGCACACTGGGAAAAGGTGGAATAAAAATAAAACTAATACATCAGATAGATATTAACCAAATGCTATATTGCTAAATTCACACTCCAATTATTTACCATGCACAGCACACAAACAAATCAGAAAGTTCTTCCTCTACTGCAAAGTTCTTGCTGTAATTATATTATATTGCAGCTACAATAAAAAAAAATCCACATTAGTTTTACTGTGTGCAGCACTTTATCAGAGCCTTTTAACATAGTTGAGAATATAAGACTTATTAAAAGGAATAAATTCTAAACAATTAAGGCTACAATTCTAAGTGCAGTTACACAGAAGAAGTAACTGAGCTGACTCAGCTACATTTCAAGTAAATTAGGCTGTACTTCTAAGCATTTTCCTGCATGACATAAGAACAGAAAATTCTTAAGCAAGCTTTCTAAGGTGCAGAAAATATGGATGGTGTTGTTAGGAACCTCTTAAGACATTCTGGGTAGATGCAGGTTCTTTAGAAAGCAAGAGGATACTGTCTTCAAGGTATTGTTGCATCTTAAGTGAAATGGGCACAACCGACATTATACAACAATTTCAACTTTTTAATGTTTTAGTGAAATATTACCATATTTAAAAGAACAACAACACATTCTGCCCATGTGCCACATGTTTTTCCTCATTTCCACTAACCACACACTTACAGAATATACAATAGATAATGAACTCAGGAGCAGGATGGGGGCGCTATGTACAGAGGGTGGATAATTATACTGCTGTATACAAACATATGTTACTATCGTGCTTATTATTAAGCATGCAGCTAGCACTCGGGGTACACATTGCTTTACAACTCTTATCATTAACTCTTAGTTCCACAGACATACATATCCTGAACCAGCCGCAAAACTATGTCACACATCAAAGGGGTCAGGACTAGCTAACAACATTGTGACAAGGAAGGGAATTGGCCACCAGAAGAAACGAGGTCAAAATGTGACAAAATGTGAACACTTTTTAAGGCTTGCAGAGCTGGTCTTTTATAGAAAAAGGTGTAACATGCTTTATAGGTAAGAGGAAGTTGTAAAAATGATGTGCTTTAGAAGGAATCACTTACCAAAACAAATAGCTACTTTATTTCTGCAGTAGAGTGGGGCTACAGAAGGATAGAGAGAAGCCCAGGCCATCTCTGTACCACATTTGTGGTCAGAGAAACAGGATAGTTGAGGGTTGATTTGCGCCAGGCCACAGCAGGAATGGGAGCACTCCGTGCCGGCTTCCAAAGCGTCCGCGAACTGGACAAGCAAGAGAGCCCTCTGAACATGTACAGAATGCCTTTATTTCTCATCACCCTTGGCTCCCATTCGCCTTCGTGTTGGGGAAAGGCATTCCAAAGGAGACTTCCAACCCCGCTTGAGACTTCTGCGAGAAGTCTCACACTCGTACACTACGCGCTCGCCCAACACCGGCAGGATGCGCTTCAGAATGTGGTTGCCGTACGTGCCCGGAGGTCCCTCGCGTCCGCCTGTACTTCAGTTGGGGGCGTCCTTCCACCCCAGCCTTACCTGCAGGGTCTACAGGTCCAGCGCTGCTCCTGAACGGGGCGGCGCGCTCGCGTCCCCCTCTGCGGCGCCCGAGACAGCGAGGCAGGCGGCGGGCGGCGGCGGCGGCGGCGAAGTCAGCTCCCACCAAGCAACCAAGAAGCACTAGGCGAAGCCCGACAAGCCAGAAAGCCAGGCCCCAACCCGCTAGCTCCGCCCCTGCCTCCTCCCGTTCCTCGGACGCAGCGTGATGGCGTCATCGAGGCCCTTCCCCGCGCGCAAGGCCCCGCCCCCGCCCCGGGCGAGGTCTCGCTTCGCGCGGAGGGGTCGTCGGGGCAGAAGGCGGGCGGGCGTCGCTGCGCTCGCTGCTTGCTGCTGCTGCCAAAGCAACAAGGGCGCCCCAGAGCGCAGTCCTGCCCGGGCTTAGACGGAAGCGAGTTCTGCAATACCCAGGATACTCCAGCCAGAATGCTGAAAGTTGTGGGACTTCCATTTGCCTAAACATACATAGGATGCCCCCTAAAAGACAATCGCTCTCTTTTTCCTCATAGCATATTATTTTTCATGGACTGGAGGCCCCTTTCAGCAGGTGCACGAAGTGTTAAACTTAGCTGACCTATTTATTTACCTATTTATCGCTCTGTCCATATGTATAGATGTGCCTGTCAAATGATGCAGGTGTATAGAGTGGGCAGATGCGCTAGATGGATATATTTGCCTGCCCAATTATGATGACTGTCTGATGAAGTGGATTTTGGTCCACATAGTGCAACAAATGTGATCTACTTCATCCGCCTGTAAGACTGTTGAAAAACTAACCTGCTTCCTAGAATTTTGTACTGCAATCTATTGCTGAACCTGAGAAAGCGTGCAAGCCCTTGGGTTCTTCTAGAGGCTAAAATTACTTTTAAAGACACAGGTTAGCTTCACTGAAGTTAGAAGGATTTATGTTTTATGCCAAAACAATTAGATCTTGCTAATGAAGTTTTTAAAACCCTCTATGTTTTTTTGCTCACATTCAGCAACGATCCGGTATTTTCGCAAGTGATTGGGCTGCCCGCTTCTGTTGCATGTTTACTCAATAGAAGTGACATCCCATGGTGTTCAGTGAGATTGCTCCCATGTAAGTTGAATGGCTTGCATTCTTACCAATCTGCAATAGGTAATACTTTGACATGAGGCTTATTAAGTTTACCTATGGAATCTGTCCCCAAAGAAGTGTGCATGGTATTATTACAGGTTGAAAGCTAACCTTAAGAAAATTGATGCATTCAAAAACTGTTGCCAGAGGAGAGTATTGTGAGTACCCAGGGCTCACTGCAGTGGGTCCTATATCAAATCAAGCCAGAATTTCCCTGAAAGCAGAATTGATGAAACTAACATGGTTGAATTTTGGCGACATCAATGGAGAAGACAGTAATGATAGGAAAAGTGGAACAGAGCAGAAAAGGGGGAATGGATTTCAGAAAGGAAGACACAGCCTTGCGTTTACAAGAAATGAACAGGACTTTCAGGGACAGGATATTTTGGAGGCCCCACATTCATAGGATCAGTGCAAACCAGTGATGATTTGATGGCAACAGTATCAGCGACTTACGGACAGAAGTTTGTGTATGCTATTCCATAACATAAAGTTCTCTTGGTGATAAAAATAACAATTTGAACACAAAATCAAAATAGAACATTTTGGATAGCTTTTCTCCCAATTACTGATGTGAGATAGAAATCAAAAGAGATATTTTAAGGCTAAATGTGTATTTCAGCTGATTGATTTTCAATCATAGAGTAGATAAAATTGCATCAAGACTTTATCTGGGGTTGGTAACAGCTGTAGCATCATGATAATCTTTGAGAGAGGAAAAGAATGCAAGGAGAAAGCTGAGAGAAAAGGAGAGAGAATGACGAAGTAGAGAGGAACAAGAATAAAATGTTAAGCAGGTCCCGTGTGCAACTGTGCTTAAAGGTAGGTCAGGTATAGAACGATTAGAGGACATTGTTCTTGTCATTGTAGATTTTACAACCACATTTCAGCATTTGGAAATACTTGCAAAACTTCATTTCAAGGGAAAATGCCTTTCTTGGTTACTAATCACTATACAAGAAACCTAAACTAGTGGCTAAAATTGCCAACATTTTCCAATCTAACTTTTTAACTAGACTTCTCTGACAGTTCTTGTGATGATAAAAATGGAGTGGGGGAGAACTCGATAAGTTGCTTTGAGTTCTTTACAAGGGGAAAAAGGAAGGATATAAATGTGATGTAATCAGAATAAATCTGCAGCAATTAAAATGTTAGCTCCATGTCATAAAAAATCAGACCAGTTGATATTTGCAGATCAGCCATCTCCTAAGTGCACAGGAACAAGCCAGGCCTTTTTTGCTGGTCAGTTCACAAGAGAGAGTTAAATATTTTAAATTACAAATAATTTCATATCAAATTTTAAATTTATTAGCTGTTGCAAAGGGTCAGTGGCAGAAAAGTGGGATATAATTATTAAAATAAGTACACAAATCCTAGATAGAACTTTTCTTCTTTAACTTGCACAGTGGGCAGTTCTTCAGCCACCAACATGGCCAACTGCTGCAGAAACGTTACTCATGCCAATTCATACACAGCTATTAAAGGTGGAGGAATGTAATCTGGCTGTAAAAGTTGGCACAGAATGTGCTGGGAAATGGCGCTTTGGAAAGCATTTAGAAGTCTGTTGAAGAGCCTTAGCATCCCTACGGGCCAAATATTTTTTCTTCAGCACCCTCACAAATCAACATTCCCCAAGATACTTTGGAAGACAACCATGCTAGTTAAAAACTATTTCACACTGTTCTGTCATACTCTGCTTATGCACGGAATGTGCTGGCCTAACAGGTATCAGATTAAGCTTTTGGAATGTTTAAACCCTTTACAAACACATTTGTAGTTCAGATTTTGAACCCTGGACATGTTTTGATCCCAAACTCACTTAACTGAAAAAGTGAAAGGCATGTTGGTTTCACTGGAGATGACTTACAAGAAGTGGGCTGAATCATTCCTAAAATAAAGCAAACCCTAGACTCATATTTCTCCTTTCTGTGTAACAGGCTTCAGACTGTTTTTAAAAGATTAAAAAAAGAACACATTTGAATTTTTCTGATTTTTCTCTAGTATCCCATATGCTAATGTTATGTGTTAAATAAAGCAATTCTTCAAACTAATATTGAATCACGATGGTGGACTTCTAAATGCTATTATTAATAGTAGAGCTCGTGGAACAATCTTTCTGGAGTCCCTTCTCTGCTTACTGTTAGGCACGCAGCTATGAAATGCATGTTCCCACAGGCTTTTACTCTCCAGTGGTTTTTGTGCCTTATATTGGTTTGTTTCATTTATATGGTATTTTTATTTTTGAATGCTGTGTTTCTATTGTTTTAATATTCTTCAGTCGCTTTGTATATAAAGGCAGTATAGAAATGTGATAAATAAGATCCTCATTAGACAGTTTGATAAAATGTCAGACATAAATCACATCTTGCATAATAGATCACCTAGAAAAGGAAAACCAGAAACAATAGGGAGTTAACGAAGATTTTAATCCAGTGTTCAAGGCACCACATATCTGCGGAGAGACAAGCAGGCAATTATTATGGGATAAGAGTTCCATCATCTGTTTTCCTCTGGAGCATGAAATTAACATTGTTAAAATGTTGTTGTTATCATTGCTTATAAAAAGGCTAATGATCATTACATAAAGGTTTTTGCAAATGTAAGATTCCTCTGGAAAGCAAACAGCTAGAAAATATAAGGAAAATATAAGAGTTTGCATTATGATAGAGAACATTGCTGAACATGTTTGAAGAAATGCTGGAAAGGCACTGGAAGAATATTGATGGTGATTATCATGTTGTAGTTCATAATGTTCATTTTGCTTCAGTCCAATTGAAATTATCCCATCTACCTTTCTGGCCTCTTTAAGTAGTGGGTCTGGTTTGACCACCTACAAAAAGCTATTTTGCCGGAAATTTTTGTTTAGATGAGTTCCACAAATATTGTTTTCTTCATTAAGCCATAGCCAACAGAGGATTTTTCTCTTCCAAAACTAGTATGCAGCTGAGTTTATATACCTGATTTTCCATAGTTATATTCAAGGAGAGAGACATAACAGTGATTTGGTTGGGTGGTTTAAAAAAAAAAAAAAAAAAAGAATAAGCATTTATAAACCCCAGGCAGGGGGACAGAGGATCTGGTCAAATTTAATAATGTTGGCAGTAGTTCAAATTCAAAATTCCACCCCAGAATGCATAAGCAGGAAATGCTATTCTAATTCATAATTTTGTACTGTTACCACATCTTATGCTGCAGCGGTTCTCTCATGAAAGCTCCTGGGAGATAGAAGCAATGCAAAACATTCACTGACTGGGCCCAGTTAATTATCTCACTATTTAGCCAGTGAGATTCAGTTCACTGCAACCTTACCCATGTTTAGACAGAAAAAAGCATGGCTATCAGAAGGGATGGTGGAGCTTGTAGGGCTTTTTTTTTCTTTTTCTTTTGGTCAAAACATGCCTGTGATTATGCCTTAAGTCAGTCAAAATTGAAAAGTGTTATGTGGTACACGCCGTGGGATAGGATAACCTCTAAGCCAGACCATTGCTTCAGGTATATATATTTTCTTCCAAGAAAGTCCTTGAGAAAATTTACTCATAATGAAGAATTTTTCTCCTTTCTCTCACCATTCCTTGACTGTAAAGCTTTCTGCTTCCCAGCAGAATAAATGAAGTCATGTTTTATACATAAACACAGCTTCCTCCCCAGTGCATATGGCTCCAAGAGACCACCTGTCCCTGTGTGTTACTGCAAAAAGCACAGGTGCTGATGCTCAGAATAGGGAGAAGCTAAAAATAGTGCATTAGCCCCCATGTCAGAACGTTTGCCTATATATTAAGCCTCACTTTTTGCTTTGCTAGGTAGAGCAAAAACCTACTTTAATGGTTGGATGGAAATTATCATTGCATTATAGTAGGTTTCATCTGACTTTGCAATTGCAGATTGCAGACCCCAAGTATGCCAATATTATTTTTTGTCCTTTAGCATAAAAAGGCTGCAGTCTTGCATCATTCTTGTTCTCAGATAGCATCAGAAAGCGTAGGATAAAAATAGTCCCCCACTCCTAGAAAATAGGATGAGAGTATGGTAGATCACCTGTCCTGAGAATACTGAATAAAACATGTTTCATTTTACTTTCATGCTATTACTTCCCCTGTCCCATGAAGAGGCTGGCTACATTTCCTTTTTTTCCAGAGGGCAGTTCCCTATTTGAAGGCATTTTCTCAGTTTAAGGTAGCCAAGTTCAAGTCCAGTGATTTAAAGATAAAGAAGCAGAAGAATGAGAACAGCAAGGCCTTGAAGCTACCCATCCATGCTGAGCACCTGGGCAGTGGGCTGCCAGGTCTGCTGGTCACGGTCTTCCTTATTATGCTGAGGAGCGTTGTATTTCTGGACAACGCTCAAGCAACCCCTGCCGTCTGGGCTTGCGCAATATCAGAAGACACTCATGGGCTGAGTGCCTTTGGTTACCATGCAAAAATGGTGCCTGGAGCATCTGTCATCTTGCAACCGCTCCCTTGGATAAATTAAGCCATGGTGGGTTGTCACCTCACGCAGAAAGGGTGTTGCAAGCTAAGATGGCTGACTATGCAGTATTGTACAATAAAATTATATTACCATTTGAAGCAACTAGCCATGTGTGAACGCTGTGAACTGTTCTTCATGAGCGAGAGCATATTATGTTTATAATGCTTGTCTAAAAGCATTAATTTCGGCAAGCCTTTTCTTTTCTTTTTGCCATCGGAGAGCAAAAACCCTGCTGTTCCACAAAAGTGGAATGGTGCAGTGACAAAGACAGACATTGAGTTGGATCTAAACTGAGGCATTTTCAACTGGACTGGCAGAAGCAGAATTACCCACCTCTTCCTTCCCATGCCAGCCCCTATAACCTCTTAGAAACATTGTCCAGAGTGTTAGGAGGCCTTAAATGGGATAGATGGTGGTAGGATGGGGAGAACTTTCTTTGGTGAATGGAGCTGCTGGAGGGGCCAAGCAGCTGGAGAAGGGAAGTGGGAATCCAGTATCACACACATCGATGTTTTCAGGTTCTATAGAGCAGCACAGTTTTTCCCGGTGCTGTGATAGAGAAGATGGCCTGATCCACCTTGCAAGTACCTGCAGGATTGCTTTCAGATCTGTAGGTGCTAGCATGAGGAGGACCAATGCAGTCATGAAGACCACGGGAGGCTCTGCAAAAGGCCTTTTCGTGATGTCCAGTTTTGCTACAGCAACTTTCACAGTTCCTGATCCCGCTTCCAGTTCTGCAATGCCTGCATTCACCTGCTGCCCATTCTTGACTCCACCTTGCCTCTAGTCCTACCACCCTTTGCCGGCTATTTGCCCTTTGCCTTTTCCTGACTTTGCCTTCACTTCTATTTCTGCCACACCTTCTTGTATCTAACCTTTGCTTGCCCTTGCATTTGCCTTGTCTCTGGACCTGCCATACTTTGCCACTATCTGACACTTGCCTGTCCTCACCTTTGCCTTTGCTTTTGGCTCTACTGCATCTCAGCAAAACCTCCACCCACCTTTATCACTCCTGGTGTTCCAGTGGTAGACATTTGCCACTTATGTCCCAGAGCTGACAGATGTCAAGCTCTCATAACTAAGACGTCTCTGTAGCATCAAAGGAAAGTGTATCCCAAAGATGGCTTCCTTGTGCTACCACTAAGGCTGGAGCTTGGGACAGCTGTTCCACATGCCCACGGGACCAGAACACCTGTCAACACTACAGTGCTTGTCCAAAAATATTGAAATATTAATAATTCATAATTAGCCTTTGACATTGTGCTGTTGGGGGGGAGGTTAATCTAATTTACCTTTTTTTGAAACAATAGAGTGAATAAAATAATTTTATGCCATGGGATATATATTTACAGGTTTCAGTGTTCTGTATACATACCTACAAATGCTGCACAAAGACTGTTATTCAAAACCTACTGGGTCATATTTAATGTCACAACTTATATAATAACAATAATGGTACCTAAGAAGAACTTCAAAAGAATATTGATTGGCTCAAGTCCTCTAGGACTAGCCTGAAGTAGGACGAGTCTTGAATATCTCTGCTCATGTTGTTCAGTGAGTGATTTAGATGCAGACAGAGAAAGAGAGAGAAATCAGAGGATAAATTATACATGCTTTCTTATGTTAAATAATGAGGTAACATTTAAATCTGTGAACTGGTGTCTTTGTTCGTTTAAGCAATTTATTATCCTTGCAGGGTGGTAAGTTATCTCAGAAGTAGGATTTGGAATTCATATTCCTCACTCTTAAAGTGTACATTTGGGACATGACCCTGAGAATATTTATGTGATCATAATTTCACTAGACACTGGTGTCATGCATATAACATTGAAAGTTTGTTTGCCCTTCTTGAATATATTCAAGCCACATTTCGTATCTGTCCTATGTCAGCCTTGCCTGTCTGAAAACCAGATGCAGTTATATGACAAGTACATGGCACCTCGCTTGCTTGGGTGCAGGATCCATCTGCCAACACGGGTGCCCATCTCCATGGTAGATTGGATACGGTTACTTCACAGTAACAAAGCCTTATAGTTTTCCTCATCACTCCACATGTTGGCTGGCTCAGCCATTAGGCAATGTGGAATAGGGCATTTCAAGAAGCAGATTTTGCTCAACATTAAAAGAAAGAAGATTGTCATATTTTCAGTACTTTATTTAAAGTTTTTATATGCTGTCCCCTTACTATATAGCCTCAGGACGGCTCACAGAAATAAATATCATATAAATACAGTTAAAAACCCGGAAACACACTGGCTGCACAATTAAAACCCAATAAATATTAAACGTTGTTAAAATGTTGCTGGAATAAAAAGGTCTTAGCCTGGCCCTGAAAAACAAATAACGGTGCCAGGCGGACCTCTCTGGGGAACGCATTCCACAGATGGGGCACCACTGCAGAGAAAGCCCTCCTCCGGGTACTTTGCCTCCTGATGTCTCTCCCGGAGGAGGGCCTCTGCTGCCGATCTCAAGGGGTGGGAGGGCAAATAAGGAAGAAGGCGTTCCTTTAGGTATCCAGGTCCCAAGCTGTTTATAGGTGATTACCAACACCTTGAATTGAGCCCAGACTTTGATGGGAAGCCAGTGAAGCTGATAGAGGATTGGGGTTATATGAGAATAATGCCCAGTCCCCATCAGCAACCTGGCTGCTCTATTTTGCACCATCTGAAGTATCCGGACTGTCTTCAAGGGCAGCCCCACGTAGAGCGCGTTACAGAAATCCAACCGGGAAGTAACCAATGCATGTGTCATTGTCGCCAGGCAGTCGTCCTCCAGGTAGGGACGCAGCTGATGGATTAGCCGAAGCTGAAGGAAAGCGCTCCTCGCCACTGCTGTCACCTGAGCTTCCAAAGACAGCTCCGGGTCGAGGAGCACTCCCAAGCTGCGGACCCTGTCCTTCAGAGGGAGTGCAACCCCATTCAGGACAAGATCTAAGTCACCTACCCAGGAGTTTGAACCACCCACCAGCAGGACCTCCGTCTTGTCTGGATTGAGCTTCAGTTTATTGGCCCTCATCCAGCCCAATACCTCGGCCAGGCACCGGTTCAGTACAGCCACTGCCTCACCTGGATTGGTTGAAAAAGAGAGGTAGAGCTGGGTATCATCAGCGTACTGATGATTCCACAACCCACACCTCCTGATGACCTCTCCCAGCAGTTTCATGTAGATGTTGAATAGCAAGGGGGACAAAATAGACCCCTGCAGTACTCCATGGCATAGCTGCCATGGCGCAGAGGTAAAGTCCCTCAGCACCACCTTCTGGAATCGGCCCTCGAGGTAGGAGCGGAACCACTGCCAAGCAGTGCCTCCTACTCCCAGCCCCCTTAGCCTATCCAGAAGGATACCATGGTCGATGGTATCGAAAGCCACTGAGAAGTCCAGGAGAACCAACAGGGACGCACTCCCCCTCTCTCTCTCCCTGCACAGGTCATCATACAGGGCGACCAAGGCAGATTCAGTACCATACCCAGGTCTGAAGCCGGACTGAAACGGGTCCGGATAATCAGTCTCATCCAAGAGAGTTTGGAGTTGTCCTGCCACCACCCGTTCCAACACCTTGCCCAAGAATGGGATGTTGGCCACCAGTCTATAATTGGCGGCCATCTCTGGATCCAGGATGCCTTCTTTAGGACCGGCCTGACCACCGCCTCCTTTAAAGGGGCAGGCACCCGGCCGTCCCTCAGAGAGGCATTGATGACCTCCAGGATCAAGGAACCAATCCCGTCTTTGGCTTGGTACAGTAGCCACAATGGGCAAGGGTCCAGTAAACAGGTGGTGGTACGTACCTGTCCAAGCACCTTGTCCAGATCATTAGGCCGCAATAACTGAAACTCATCCAACAATATGTGACCAGACAGTAACATTGGCACCTCCCCTAAGGAATCTGAGTCATTAGTGGAGTCCAGCTCATGACGAATCTGAGCGACTTTCTCCTTGAAGTGCTGGGCAAAGTCGTCACAGCAGGTTATCGAGGGTGGTAAAGGATCTTTCTTAGGGCCTGAGCATAAGGTGACATTTGATGAGGCCTCAGGCATCAGAACACTGAGTTGGCCTTGAGCCTAGGTGCTGAAACAGGTTCTTAGGCTGAGAGATCCTAAACCATATCTCCATTTGAGGTCCTATCCTGAACTGAGTGCTTTTTAATGCAATCACCTCTTTCAGTAAACCATTGTTAACACTAACCACAAAACATAACAAACCACGGTGATAGTCAAAAACTCAAGCACAAGTTCTTGCTCTCTTCACAGCTGTGTGGGAAGCTTACAAATCTGGAGCAAGTATGTTAAACCAAGCTTGTATCTAAGCACTAGCTGGGTAGACTAAGGCAACAAGGAATGGTGTGCTTGGAATTTCATACACTTGCCTGCAGCTGCGTGAACAAGTAGAGGGAATAGATGTTTCGCTCATCCTTTCTCTGTGCCCAAGAGAGAAGCCAAATGGGCTGGTAGGTAATCCGTGCCCAGCATGGAAATACAGTTCTCCTCCCTCCACTGTCAGCCTCCAGCAGGCAAGTAATTTTTTTTGCAGGCGAGTAAATTTTGGTGGTTTGTTTACAAGACTGTGCTACATGGTAATATTACATACAAATGCAGTCACAGATAAAATTGTGTTTTCATATCCCAGTTTGAGAAGTACTGTTTGCACAAGCCCCAGTTTGCTGCAATTTTCTGATCTTCTGAGATACATAAAATGGTAGAAGGATTTTTTCCTAAGGCACAGCACCACTCGTGATTATATCACACAGCTTATGGAGTCATCTTTTTCGCCTTATCCTTTTCCATTTTCTTTGAGCCACATTAATCTCAAGGTAGCCTAAAGGGGAAAAAATTAATACATCCTTGCAACACACACACACACACACACACACACACACATACACACAGGGAGGGGGGGAAGGAAAACCAAAAATAGTACCAGTGGTGAGCAGGTATATCAGCAGCCACTTGTTTAGTCAAGGTATCCTAAAAGTGGATCCAAAACTTTTATGGCACTGGATAGATGGAAACAGACAATATGTTGTGCCTAGAGTTTTGTTTCTGTCTTGGTTATGCCACCATGCATCCATCAGATACCGATTACATTCTGATGTAAAGATGAAACATTCTACCATAGAGGACAATCACAAATTAGAAACCGACACTAATAAGGATCTGACTAGTTATTTTAAATCAATATAGGAAAATCAACATTCCTCACCTTTGCAGCTGAACGCCTTAGCTACCTTTCCTTGTTGCTCAATCTGTGTCCCAGTTTGCTTCCTTTTGCCTCTCACACACTTCCTAGTGGCCTTCTCAGTTTTTCTCATTGCTTTTGAGCCACCTCTTGTTTCAGCCCAACTTTCTTTAGACCAGGGATAGGTGAACTTCGAGGGAACATCTGGGATGTTGTGTGTTGGGAGCACCACCACATAATAGGCTGCCATGGGCATGGGACTATGGGTGTGTGTCCAGCAACACATTATTTGTGCAAATGTTGCAAAGCCCACAAGTTAGGCATATGCAAGCAGAAGTCTGCTTAAACTTACTTCCTTGCAGGCTCCACACAAACGCTCAGCACAGGGCAGACTCAGGGTAAAGAAAAAGCAGTCCAGGGAGCTGAGCTGAGAAAATCCAATGAATTCCCACCCCTCAATCCAGATCCCTCCAGCATCTCTGGTTAGGAGAGATGATTGAGATTTGGAAAATTGGGTTGTGGCTCTCACTCAGCCATGGAGCTCACGGGATGACTTTGGACTAGTCACAGGCTCTTAGTCTAGCCTATCTTGTTGTGAGGATAAATCAAGAAGAGAAGAAACGTGTAGGCCACCCTGAGTTCCTTGCAGAGGAAGAAAGGTGGGATATAAGTACAATATGATAATGTTGGAACACTGTATTAAACAAAAACACTTAACTTGGGTAGAAATGGCTGGTAAAATATAGCATACATTTTATAGAACATAGAAAATGTATAAAGACACATGTTCATTCCTCCTTTCTATGGCAGTTACAGCCATACATGGGCAGCAGTGAAAAAGGAAAAGTACTAAAATGTATTTGGAGAGAAGGGAGCTGAAAAGTGAATGCATAGCTGCAATATCTTTGCTTGTGAAAGGGGACAGTGAGGATATCACCCCATTCAAGATTCTGTAAGTTTGGGCCTGGCAGTTCGCAATTTCACTCCCCCTTTCCACCCTTTCTCAAGTGTCAAGGTGCTCAAGAAAGTGGAAAAATGTAGCCCATCCCATTTATGGAAGCACTTTTGGCAGCTGTGAAGAGCAAAAGTTTCTTTTTGCATGAACCCAGTCAGTTTGGCTGCCCAACAGGGCAGTCCAATCAAATTTTGCCTGAGGCGTTATCATTGCCCTCACAAAATGCTGTAGCATAATATATGAACAAAGAAACAACTCACAGGTCTTGCAGGAGTAGTTTGGATCTTCTTTGGAATTCTGCCCTGACAGAATGATGTCAAAAAGGGTCTCTGGCAAGATTGCTAAAACATTTATCTAATGAGGCCTCAGAAAGCCCATGTTAGCCCCTCTTATAGCAAATAACTTTCTTATGCTCAGTTCTCATTAATCGCAGTAGTGTCAAGAAAGCTGCATAGAACCACGTTTAAAAGCATGAAAGGCATCTGTTGAGGGAAAGTCAATGTGACATTGTTTTTATTTGCTCATGTGGATATTATTCAGCTCATCAATTTATATACCAAACAAGAGTTTATGGACTTATTTTATGGGTGGTACACATTGTTTCACCTTTCAGCATTCTTTGCCTCATAAACATAGCCTTGTTTCTTCCGTCCCTTTTTTCCTAACACAAAATATAACCTCTTTGGAGATGCTTAATATGTAATCCAATTAATATTTGCTCAGAAAGAAGCCACATTGAGTTCAGTGGGGCTTCCTCCTAGAATAGATGCATGTATAGAATTGTACTGTCATCCTTTACTTGGTAGTTTTAATGGTAGTGCATATACTGCATACAAAGCAAACAAAAATAGAAACATAGGTATGCATATTTAAAAATGACAAGCTTCTCTAAGAGAGCAATTTAACCATCTATTTAGAGTTTGCTGCATCTTGCATTTGTCTCAATATTTCTAAGTAAATATCTAAGGAACAGAAATTATGAGGAAGAAAGGGAGAGCCTGTTGACCTTTTGGACAGTCTCAATCTGCCCTATGTGAAAGGGTCCTTGTCAGGACCCACCAGGACTTGGGCCTCATCCCAATGAAACTTCCATGAGGTGGACCCCAGGGCCATCCCTCGCACAGGTGCAAGTTCTAGAGACTTGATGTGGCAGGGCCCCAGACCACTTCTGCAGAAGGCAGCGTGCATGGGAATACCAGACATGGTGCAGTGTTTGGCTAATAGTCCAAGGCCTCCTCTCTAGCAGGCCTACACAGGAGTAAGAAAGCCCTGCGAGTGCTCTAGATCCTGGCCTTGAACAGCTCCTCCTGACCTATTAAGCCCTCTGAAGAATATACCCCATGGCTTTCCTTATATTCTTAGTCATCAGCCCATAGCTGCTTAAGCATTATTTTAAACCTGTGGTTGGCAAGCATGTATTTCTTTCTTTTTTAAAGAGTACGTTGAACAGGCCTGATGGGGTTTTAAACTCTCCGCCACCCCCCCAGCAACCCCCATAGTAGGATTCCCATCCAAATTGGGGCCTTTGCACCTTCTTTAGCCTAACCTACTCCCAAAAGTAATTTGAGGATAACACGGGACAGTGCAGGCTTTCCTGATCTCTCTGTTGAAATGGGAGAGATAAAGATGTAGTCTCTCCCTTTTTCCCTCAGGGAGTTGTTTTAGAAAGTTCCATTTTCTCACTCCTGTGTTTTCAGCATCCAGATGAAGCCATTGTCTAGGGATCTGGAATGTGGCATAATCAATACTACACATGATGTCTAGCTTTATTTCTCCCCATGAGATCCATGGGAAATCAAAGTAAAAACTACCCAATATTGTAATGTCTTTATAGAAATCTATGATGCTATCCCTTAAAGAATACCACATAAAATGGAGAGGATGAAGAGGCTCACATCAGCTGCCGTGAGTTCCTAGGTATACATGTGATACAATAATAGAGAGCCAAAGGGGATTGAATTCTTCACTCACATTCTTAAATTCTTTAGTGGTAAGATCCCTGGATGGAGATGAAAAGTCAGACACACACACTTACACAGGTACGTGATGGTGGTGAAAGTAGACCCAGAAGACTGATGTATTCTGAAACTGCTGTAACAGATGGTATATTTCTTATTTACTCAAGATGTAGGCTCCATTGGTGCCTTAACTTCAGTTGACCTTATACTTTAATAAGGTTAAGAATTGCTCCTCTTGCTGTAATCCTGCATGCACTTGCTTGGTATTAAATGCTGTCCTGTTCAGTGGAAGTAATTTCTGAGTAAATATGCATAAAATCAGGCTACCTCTGTGCTTTTGTATAGTGTTCTTTCATTGCAGCCTGATTCATTTAATTTTCTTGATCTATATTTAGGAAGGAAAAGTGAGATTACAAAGGACTTTTCATCTGAGTGCCTTTTCTGTAATAAAATCTAATTGGAAGTGCTTTTGATAATGCTGAATAAGGCTTTTAAAAATATAATCTTCAAAACCTCAGAAATGCTTTGTAGTCAAGCCCACAACCCAGTTATGATAGACTACTTGTATTAAAACCAATTTAATCCCTTTGACTCCAGTGTCACTAAATAGGTTAAAATTTAAGCCTGCATTGCAAATGTATCTTTCCAAACTGTGCAGCACACCCTCCAAAATAATGAACAATACGTTCCAAAGGAACCTCTGAAATCCTCGAAAGAAATGGCAGCCACTGTGTGGGTGGGTAGGTGGAGACAGATTGGAATGGAATAATTTTCTCACTTCACGTTCTCTTCAAAGTTGCTCTCTGCAGAGATCAAGGAATATACAGGTGTCGTATTAGCACCCAGGTACAGCAGGGCACATATCCAATAGAAATTTTTCACTGGGGAAATGTTTCACTGCTCCTTTCCGCCATGCCAAGGTCCTGATCTGATCCTACCCTTGCAAGTGCTATTCACATTTACAAACAAAACAAGTGATCCCTCTCTCCAGTCTCCTGTGCCACATCAGTCTTGGCTTTTCAGTGCCAGCGAGTCCACCTTGCCAGTCCCTGATGTTAAAAGGTGTTATATAAAGGATGTTTCCAGATGAGCTGCTCTTGTACAACATCCCTGCCTTGTTTGCATGGTTTTACAAGGAGGCCTGTTTTCCTCCCTTTCTTGCATCTTTTGTTCGCACCACAGAAAACCAGTTAAGGAGGAAGAGAGGGAACAGCTGCACAATGCCTTCTGATTAGTAATGCCAAGAGTTGCCTGTCTGGAAACACCCCGAAGACCAGAGTGTCATCAGCTACTGAGATAAAAGCAAAGCTCCGTCTGAAACGGGGCCTGCTGCTGGGATCTTAGTCCTTAACCCCAGGACAGCTGCAAAAGAGACTACACTTGAATGTATGCAGACTCATAGCCTTCTCCACTGGGGGCTGTTGGCTTTTTCCCTTACGTGCTTAGCTTCCTATTTCCGCCTGCTCCACCCCTGAACCTTTCTGCCTGAAGTTTTTTGCTGAAAGAAAATGCCTCCCTCAACCTTGACTATACATCCCTTTTAACTAATAGGGGAATCCTTAAGAGACAGGGTACTTTAAGCACATGCACACCGAAACTTCAGAACAAGTGGGAATTAGCATATTCAGATGCTAATATATTTGAGACCCAGATCTTTTCAGTGTCTAGTACCACTCCTGAAAGTCACCAAAAGAATTGTTTTCCTGTAACACTTGCACCACATGGCTAAATAATTTTCTCGCCACATGGATCAAGGGCTCACTGCATGGTTTGTGTCAATCATACTGTCAGTTGTCACCAGAAACATTTGGGGACAGAAAAATAATCCATATGATCATGTAGGAAGATACATGAAAAATTGAACAGTGCATGCATGCACATACAAACTGATGCAAAATTTAGAACAGGGAGAGTATTCCAGCAACTCTCACACCCATGTCGGCATTCAGTATTATTTACACCAGTGTTCCTGCTCTCTTCCTACCTAAGAGAAGAGGAAAGCAGTGGCAATCCCATGTTCCTTTACACTAGAGGTGCAGCACCTCAGGTCCAGGGGACAAACCAACCCTCTGAGATTCTCACAGCCCCAGCCCTTTTACCTGACCACCAACTGTTTGGTGCTTCTGGGCTTTTGTGCAAACTTTCCTCCCATGCTGAAAGGTTGAAATGTCTTTCCAAAGGGCTTAGTTACTGGAAGTAAGAACAGTAAGCTAAAACATGCTTGCATATTTTGTATTTTGGTCCCCTTTTCTTTTGACTTCACACTTCCTGGAATGTTGCCCCAATAGCGTCTCTGTAATGGAATTCGGGCTGAATTCTGTTTCTGCACACCTGTCTCATACTGATAAATAAGGGCGTATAGAAGAAGGTGCTAAAAGAGGAGCAGAGACAATGTTTTTCCCTCTCATTACAAATGTCACTACTGTAAACCATCTGTGTGATGTCTTGTCAAGATTTATTTTGAGGTATGTGGAGTTTGTTACTGGATCCGCAAGCATTAACCACCACCAAACCACTATTGGTACAAAATGAAACACTGGCAGCTGAAATGCACACCTTTCACAATACATTGTCTGAGAAGTACATATTTTGAAATGAAATTCAATATATATTTTTTCACTCCAGAAAAGAATAGCTGGCAAAATGGAGCAGCTTAAAAGGAAATCTGGAAAGTAGGCAGTGTGTGTGTGTGTGTGTGTGTGCGCGCACAGCACTTAAAAACTTGCAGCATTTTATTGCCCTTCTCACTTGCTGTCAAAATCATCTCTGCCTTAGCCTCATTTTTTGCATTCTAAGCATAGCAGCAAGGACTTGTTTTTTTTAAAAAAACATTAAAATATAGCACCTAGTGTGGGGATGCTGAACTACAGTTGCAAGTGGCCATATTTAGTTCAATTGGATTCACATCTGAAGCTGTTTTCCTTCAGCAAAGCAGCCATGGGACTTTTGCATGTACTGTGTGATTCCATGGCCCACTCCTAGCCTGATTTTAGCTGAGTCTGTATGATTATGGAATGGATCGTGACTACCATCTTAAGGGTCAAGTAACAACCCATTTTTGGACCGCTGAGTAATTCATTAACACCAGCATTAATCCATTGAGGCATTTTGTTTGTAAGCCCGCACATGCGGAAAAGCTCAAGTATGGAAAGCATAAGCATCTTGGCTGTGATTACCTTAGAAGCCTGAGATAGAGTATGGAGAGAAATGTACAGCTTATTAGATGACAGTCATCTGGTCTGATCATAAGTCTAGTTCAAGGGCTTAGATACTGAAAGCAGGCAGTTGCTGAAATAAAAAGAATACTTATTAAAGAAGGCAGCCCAGCACCGTATGCTTCAGCACTGCTTTGATAGTATATCTCTCTTTATACTTAACAGAAGCCTTCTCTCTAGTTGGCTTCCTCTTCTTTAAATCCCTGAATAAGTACTATTGAAGATACTGAATAAATTGGGAGCAGGATAGAGGTGGGCAAATCCATTGATTTCAAGAGCTCTTTTATGTATTTGGGCAATCTGATCTATATATTTAGAGTTGCCCCTTCGTGATACGCTCAGAAGAATCACTATCAGAAGACTCAGTGGTTTCACTCATGGTCTCAGCTGCTCGGTTTGCCAGAAGGCAAAATGGGGCAGCGGTACATGAGAGTTTCATCTTTTGATTGACGTGCTTCATCCTTGCACAAAGTATAATCTAGATTTTAAGGAGATTCATGCACAGAGAAGGGGCCACTCCAGGCTTTAGTAAGGAATGGGCAAAATTTCTGACAAATGTTAAACATTTTTACTTATACATATTTCATATTAAATTGGAAAAGCAAACAAAAGTACAGGTGGGCTTGAGAATTCATCATAGGTTTTTGAAAAACCTCCTCCAGTGGCTCTCCTACAGTGGTATTACTCCTTAAAGATCAGCTGCAATCTTTTATTAACTCTGCATAGTTTTTCCAGTCTTTGGGCTGCTTCACATGTAACACAAAGCCATGCTTAGGAACTATGGAAACAGACATTGTAGTCAGGAGTTCTCATCTCTCTTCTCCCTTAATTTCTTCTTGGTTTGGAGTATGTTTGATCTCAGATTTAAACTGTATAAATTAGATTGTAAACCAGGGGTTCAGATCTAGTTGGTTCATCTGTAATGTCAAATCTGAAAGTAATTAATTAAGCAGTGTGTGTGAAAGGAAGGAGTATGCAAACACGGCAGAGCCCGTTCCCATAGCACCAAAACATGAACTGGACTTGCATGTGAACCACCCCATGGCTTGACAGCCCGTGGACACGGTCTGCCTACCATTTGTATAAACTGGAGGAGAAAGCACTTGGTATGTTGACCAGCATCCATACAAATATTGAAAGCTGTATTCTGCAAACACAGATGGCATTTTTCTCTTTACTCTTGTGATCCAACTGTCCATGAAGGCAACAAAAGAGGATCCTTTTTGTGCATAGAAAAAGCCAACAGGGTTGGAACTGGGCTTCTCTTCAAGGTCCAGCTTCAGACAGATTCCAGGGTATCCTGCCCTTTTTTCATAGTAGCGTTGTCACTTTGACATATGAAACATTCCTTCTAAAACATGTTAGAAAGTGTCAGAATCATAAATACATAAATAAATGAAGGTACAAATGAGCAAGAAAGAAACTCCTCTCAGATGTGCCAAAAAATTTCATGCCCAATTAATTTCAGAAACATTTCCTTTGTCAGGGCAATGCGAAAGCCAAATGTTTGTGAGTTGTCAATTGCTCCTGAGAAGGAAATTCTTGTTATTAAAATACACTGGGCCTAAATAAGTTTTAGTACTTCAAGGAGTGATTTCTCTTCTGCTCATTTGTCATATTTAATGCCTTTCCCTTTTGCTTTTGTGCAATAAATGAAAGAGTCACACAGGTGCAAGGACTACTAAAATCAGTACTGAGGGTTACAAGAGAACCAAATTCTAGGTGTCAGTCATGAAGAAAATTTCATTTTCAGCATCAGTATTGTACTCAGAAAAACAATTCTTACCATCCCATCTCACTGCCTTGCCAGAAACATATCAACATATGCCTGGTGGTGAAGACCAGATGACCCCACTGCATTAGTGGATAACTGTCAAAGTGTAATCTCTGTGTTTTATAGGCTTGCTAAAGTGCCTCCCTTAACCCTGTAAGTTCACACATGTAACCTTTTTGTTTACTTAACTTGGCCAGGTAACTTTACTTTAGAAGGCCTGTCAAAGGCATCTAATTAGAGTGAAATGTAACTTTTCTTTATGGTGCTGTGATGTGTATCCAATCACTTTCCTATCCATATCAAAGTATCCAATCACCTTCCTGTGTATTGCGTTCACTCCCCTTTGGTACAGTCTATATAACCCTAAGGAAATTAACATGGGGTGTTCCTTCTTAGGCACCTATGGATCCATGTATTCAATTGTAAATAAACCTATTTGCCCTGACAAGAAACTGTGAGCCTCTTTGAATTGCAGATAGGTGTGACAGCATAATGTGATTAATAGCAGCTGGCATGTGACAAGGCCTTAGTGTTTTTTTCAGTTTGCAACATGAACTCCACTAAGACTAAGCTTCCCTATAGCCTGAAGTGCCGGATCCTGCCTAATCTTGGCAGCTAAGCAGGGTCAGGCCTGGTTGGAATTTGGATGGGTGGCTTAATGGCCAGGGAGCTTCAGCTACAAGGGGTGTAGAAATCTAATTAATAATATAGTGATAATAATTGTATATTTCATTTGTAAGATAATGATTTATGTAAAATATCTCTGTTTACTTCAGCAGTTATTAGATTATTGGACCAATAACCCTGAGCTGGCAATAATAGTTTAACCAGGAACCGTATATGGAAGAGCCAATACAATCTCAGGCTGCCATGCTGCGATGGGATCAGCAGAAAGAAGCTCTGCTTGGATTACATGTTTCTTCCTGGTTTGCCTCATTGCATCAACAATGAACGAAGCAGGCACACTCTTCCAATTGCCCTTTTGTATGCCGCATTAGCAGCCTAGACTACATCCCGGTCCCAAATGGTCCCAAACTGCACAGCTATGCCAAACTGCAACAGGAATGCAGGTAACTGTAAGTCAAGTAGTGCAGTGAGAATGCAGCCATTGATCGACTGCAAAGAGCAGTCCAAGGCTGGCGATGGTGTAGTGGAACCAAGGCTTACAGGGAGGAAGCACTTGGAACATTTTTGTCAGCAAGGGCACAGAAGTCATCTGCCACCCCCACTTTCCAAAGCTGTGCTTTATCCTCAGAACTTAGCTGCAGCTCTCATAGTAGCTTGGGAGGTAAATGTTGTGGGGACAAATATTCCCAGGAACAATACATTTGTAATACAAAGTATGGTGGGGTGGCTTGGTCTGGAATAGGCAATTAAGATCCATTTACAACATCCATTTACAATGAGTTTCTGGTGGGGATAGAAACTGCAGGAATTGGTATGATATAAATCAAGACATCTACCTGCTTCTTTGGTTTTTCCTTGTAGGGTATGGCTATGGGAATTTCCATGATGAATTCCAGCACTTCAACATTTACCCTGATGCCACTGAAGGCAGCCAGCCAGTCTTCAGGTCTAAAAGACAATCGGTTTTGAATTAAGCCGGTGTCGTCACTTTCCACACACACAAGAGCTTCTGTCTCCAAGTTCCTAGCACAAGGGGTGCCCCCTCTTTCAGGGGAACATGGCATTTCCCCTCCTTTTCATGAAAAGTAATGATGGGACAATGCAAATATAGCAGCGATAGATTTTATTCATGCTTGTTATAGCACAGGATCATCAAAGTGGATAGTTACAGGAGCAAAATCTCTGCTCTGGTTCCAAAGTAGCTGCTGGATAAGGCAGCAATGAAGTAGCTACAGGACCAAGATGAATGCTTATGGGGATGATATGACTAAGAATCAGAAGAAATATCCCCAGAACCAGAGCGGATGCCCACAAAGTGATACTGGTAAGTATTTCCAGGATCAGGATAAATAGCTGGCCTCTAGAATAGGACTATGGTGAGTCTCCCCACCAAATAAGTCCACAGCTACAAGATCAGAAAGAATTATTATGTAGTAGTGCCAGTCATAGGTAAATAGCTGTGAGGTCAGGATGTTCCGGTACTGAGTTTCTTGTGGAAATAGGAAAGTATTGACTTGTTCTTGAGCTTTCCTGTCTACTGCAGTCTGTACTGGAAGTATCTTTTACTGCTTTCAGTAGCCGGCCTTCTGATTTAGCTCCTTGGCCTTCTCATAAGTTCAGCAGTTCCTTTCACTTTATGTTCTCCACTTTTGGAGTACCTTCTGGTCTTTGCTCCTTGCCTGGTGCTTCATCCAGTCATTCCTCTTAATCCTCTTTGCTCTTGCTTGGCTTTCTTCTCCCTGATGTGCTGTCCATGGCCTTATTCTGTGCTTCTGTCCTGCCCTGCCTCCTCATCCCATCTTTGAGCCATTTCAACAACCCTCACTTTGATTTCCTTTTCTGTTCTTTCCTTACCCAGCCCTACCTGTGACTGGCTACAATTGCTGGGCAACCACGAAACCTAAGGGCTTGTATGGAAACCCCTGATAGCTCCTTACATCTTCTTGTGGTCCCGGCTTTAGGCACAGAGCCAGCTGAAGGCATTTCACTTCCTGAGGCATAAGAGAAATGGTAACCCCATCCCAAGCCAAGGTCCATAGTACCCAAGGCTGGTCAAGCTATTTTGGCATCCAAGGCAGAACATTTCACAGCACCTTTTCCCTGGAAGTAAAAAGCTCAATAGAAAACAAGAAAAGAACAATCCCCTGGCCTTGAATTATGTGCAAAGTCTGCTGCCTGGGCACCTGCTCCCCCCCCCCCCCCCTAAAGGTAAGGCCTCTTGGCAGGAAACAAGATATTTGTAATAAAGGGGTTGATGACTCTTAAATGTGTGTGGGGAGGGTGGGGATTGGGTGGAATAAGATCCTTAGTGCACCACAGATTAACAGCAGATCCTGTGCTACCACGGCACAGTCAAGTGTAGATTAGGACAGCAAGACAATTGTTAGACACTTCCAGTAGCAAACATGATTTGTTCATAATATCAACTGGAAAATTAGAGGGTTGTACTTCTGACTGCCCTTTCAAGCCCATTTATGAGGTAATAAGTCCCAGTGAATTCAGTAAGTTCCTATGAAGAGCAAAACCTTGCATATTTAAATCCCAGTGATTTAAAAAGGGCTTATTTCTAGATAGGTGCACATAGACTTTGGCTTTATTTTCAATAAATCGACTTTAGAATGTGCTGCTTCAACATTTCAAAGCCACATCTTGACTGAAATTACTCCACACAGGAGTGCTCTTGAGGGATTTGGTTGCTTCTTCACGGCAGTGGAAGTTAACTCTTAAAAACAGTAGGACCTGTGTAAATTGTGGTCAAGTCTCTGTTTTGCTCTTTGTTGCATAGAAAAGTATTAACTTGTTCTCTGTGCATCATGTCTCCCATTTTGCTCCTTCAAAGCCTGACAACTTCCCTTCCCTTCCCCACTCCACCACTTCACTAAGGCAACCTGAAAGCCCTGATGACTAGCACACAGAAAGAGCTCTCTTCTGTTAGCTCCCATAAAGAAAACAGTGACCACCTACCTGGGCCATTAACAAGTAATCTCCCTTACAAGCAGCCTGGCCCTGGCAGCCATAACACACCATGCTCCCAGAAGAGGAGTTTAGGGAAGTTATAATTCAGTGGATAAAGTGGCAGGATGAGTAATTGCAGATATATTCTCCAATGGTGGAACTTCTAGGTTTCCGACATTTACAAGCACTTAAAAGTGATCTTGCCTGCAGTTCAAGAATGTACTTGATTAGTTTTATCTTGAATGTGTATTATATTAGAAGACAACAAAGTCATCCAGCGTCTTAAATACTAACACATTGCTTTATGCTTTAGATTCATTATATTTATGCCACAAATCATCTGATGAAATGGAATTACACCACAAAGAGTGTGTTTGTGCCACAGGATGCTTTTCTTGGTTCTGAGGCAACACAGGTCTCACAAGGCTATGCCACGCTGCCCCCTGCCCCCAACTTCATTGCACCAATTCTGTTGCGTATATTTTGTTCTCAGTTTTTAAATTATTTACACATACATGCACACACCAACAACACATTTTGGCTTTATGGATCTGGGTTCATATGAGTACCAGAAATCTTTGATCTGTTAGGATTGCCAAGAGACGAGGGAAAAAATCCAGGCTGCCCACTTTCCTCAGTATTAGCCAGTTGCCAGGAAATCAAAGGACAAGTCCTTTTATTATCCTCTTTGTGTGTGTGTGTGTGTGTGTGTGTGTGAGAGAGAGAGAGAGAGAGAGAGAGAGAGCGCGAACGAGCAAGTGAGAGCGAGAGAGCACCGTACATCGTAAGTAAAGAGATAGCTTTTGCACTGGACTCCACACCCTGTGTCTTGCTGAACCCAGAAGGCTCTGCCCCATTACTGTATTTATCATCATCATCATCATCATCATCATCATCATCATCATCATTATCTGTGCAACTGATAGTTTGGCAATGCCTTAATTTCTTTCTGAAGGCCTGTACAGATTACAATACATCAATCACAATAAAAAAAAATAAAGCTTTTAATATGCAGAGCTGTGAGTCTTCCTCCGTCCCTCCCTCTTTCTTTCATGTACTCACTCTTTATATAGTTCCCTCTTCATTTCTTGGTACTGTAAGTAGTAGTAAAAACCTTCATTGGCATAGTTATAAATATTGCATGCAATATAAACCCTTAGTCTGAAACAAAGAGGCTTAAACCCACTTAGCTTCCCTGAAGAACAGAGGACAGCAGCGCTCAGGACTTCACAAGCCAGTTCGGATAAGATGCTACTCTCTCCAGAACCTCGGGCATCTCGCCATTTCTTGCTACTGTTTTTAAGAATTTCAACCAGGAAATGTGAAGAATTTTCATACTCCTCCTGCAACAGCTGTCCTTGAAACCACAAAATGCTTACTTCTGGTAAACATTTCCAAAGCCAAGTAATTTCCAGAATACTATTTATCCTTTTAAGAACGTCTGTTGGCATAACTGCTATTCCAGTTCAGGATAGGGCTCTCAGCCACTGCATCCTGCTGGCTCTCTTTGCTCCTACCAATGGTCTAACATCAATGCAAAAGAAGAATTTGAAGGGTGATGGACACCATTGATTGATTGATTGATTTATATCTTGCCTTTTTCCTACAAAGGGCTCAAGGCAGCTTACATCTCCTCCTCTATCTTATCCCCACAACAACCCTGTGAGGTAGATTGGGCTGAGAGTCTGTGACTGGCCCAGAGTCACCCAGTTGGCTCCATGGCTGAGTGGGGACTAAAACCCAGATCATCTGAGTCCCAGTCCCACGCTCTTAACCACTACACCACACTGGCTCTCACACCATTGCTCAATGGTGCTCAATTCATAATACTTCTTAGCATTTTGAGCTGGATATATGCATGTCCTTGGCCAGTGATGTAAATACAAATTTTGTCAAAATGATTAATTCAAGCTTCCCAAAATCCTATTAAAATATCACACACCCTCTTTAGCCTCACACACATTAAAATTAATTTCTGTTTCCCCTCATGTTTGTTAGTACAAAAGAATGGTTTAACATATAATAAATGCACACTGAGTTACACTGAGTATGTACTTTGCACAGTTCAAAAATATTGTGCAGTGTATAGCACCTAATTCACACATGAGAGCACACTGGGGGTTAATCAATTACCCCGTGGTTTGCTGTGCACAAGAGGGAGCGGGGCAATGGATGGGTTGGTTCAATGAACGAAACAGTAGTGAAACCTCACTGCTGTGGGTCTGTGGCATCGTGCAGTCCCAGGTTCCTGCACAGTAGGATTAGCTTTCTGAAACCACAGAGAGAAGGAACAGTCTTTTATAAAGTTTCCGTACTTCACAATGGCTTTTCTGGCTGTCCAGACTCTGAATTGCCATGTTATCCTTGTAGGTGTAGAAATACCGCGGTGGCCCTTGGCAAGTGTGGCAGTGGAAGTGGCCACTTCTAGCCTTCTATCACTCCTGCCATCAGCACTTGAGCAACAAAGGTTTCATTGCTTGCTTTGTTTCCGTTGTTTGTTCATTGTGCCTCATCTCCCTCTTTACTTTTGGAAACAGGGAGACAGAGTGAAAATACCCAGAGGAAACGGGGAAATCGCCCCGAGGCTTCAGCGAATGGAGCGGCATAAAAATGTCTTAATAAAATAATAAATAAAATTATAAATCCAGGGGAAACTGTTTATTTTATTTTAATTTAATAAAATCTCTGTGGAGGCTGGAGTGGCTAGGAAGCACCACATCCACTGGGGAAGGGGGAGTCCTCAGGATTGTGGCAAACCAATCAGGAGGAGCCTGCCATACTCCGTAGGCAAGAATTCGGAAAGGGTGGGAATTTTGCTCATGGGGGCTGCCAGGATGCATGGTGAGACTGGGAGGACAGTTTGGGGAACATAGAAATCATGTTGCTTCCATGCAGGCCACGCTGTGTGACGTCGGCCAATGTGTTGCTGGTATGCATCCACGCCTTCTGCTTTTAGTGAAACACTTGCCATCAGCTGGCCTGTAGATCGCTGAGCGTGATGTGCAAGGCTGGAACACTGAGCTGCTCAGGGGCTGAACAAGTCAGCGGGTACCCAACCATGAACCATGGGTTATCCTCTAACTTGAACAACCCTGTTCTCTGGACTGCATGTCATGCGCAACAAACTAGGACCTCGATGATCATAGCATGTTGATTAGAAGTAGAAATCGTTGCAATATACCTTCTCTCTCCCACTTGTGCATGGCAAATAGTGGGTCAATTAATGGATTTGCCGTTAGCTGTCAACTGGCCCTTATGTGTTTCCTCACCCAGAACTTCACCCCTCGTCTGACCAGTGGTAGGCTTGAAAGTTCCATATTATAGTTAATAATTTCTTTTTTTAGTGCTTTCTGAAAGCACTAAAATCCATAGTGGGTTTGAGGAAAAGTGGCAAGTACTTCATCAGGAGCTGTACAAAATGGAATGGTGGATTTATCTGGTGGCAAGGTCACAGCTTGACATATTTTGGTTTTGCACATTTTGAAATCAGAATGGTTAAATATTGAGATCTGCGATCACATTACTAAGAGAAGGGTGTACATATTTCCTAAGTTATCACCACTCTTTTGCCTCCCTCTCAATTGACTTTTGTGTGGGTACCTATGAAGAAAGGGCACTAAGTGTTAAAGGAAATAAAATGGGAACAATGTGGAAGAGTTTGCACAGGAACCAATCCCTGAAGACAATCACTTTAAATGAGTAAATCCAAAGCAAATGCCAACATTGATACATATTTAAAAAACAGTAGAAGAAAAATTATATTTAATTTTTCTCTTAGCTTGCTCTTCAACAGATTTGTTTCTTTCAACAGACAAGAATGTCGTTCTACGTCTCTCTAAAAGTTGCTATTCATATGACGCAAGATAATTGACACTTTCCTGTTCTTCCAAGTTTTGCTATGCTGTTTTCTTCAGCTAAAGGTAGAATCCTATCCATATTTAGAAAGAAAGTCCTACAATTCCTAGGGTGCCTCAGTCAGCATTCGGGGAATTGTAGGACTTTCTTTGGCTAAATGTGCATACAATTGCACTGCAGCAGACGTATGAATTGATACCTAGTCAGATCTACTCCAAAGCAAGTCCAACTGAGTTCAATTCAATTTGCTTCCAAATGAGCATTCCAAAGACAGGAGCATTTCTAGATAATGTGATCAAAGAAAATATGTGCTTGGTAAAATTATGCAAATTAGGGTTTATCCTGGCTGAAAACATATATTATTAAAAATCACGAAGCGAGAAAGAACCTGAGAAATAACATTGGGTGGGGATGGCCAAAGTAACTTCTCAGAGGTGCAGAAGTGCACAATCCAGAAGCTGTCAGGGACAACAGAACCGTGGCAAAAGGCTTATTATCTGGCCAGGGCGGCTTATTTTATACTGTATTTTTGAATTTTTAATTTAATGTTTATATTTTTGATTTATTTTAACTTATTGTTGTAAGCCGCCCCGAGGCTTCGGCAAATGGGGCGGCATAAAAATGTTTTAATAATTAAAACAAACAAACAAATAAATAAATAAATAAGGCAACAGAAGGGCCAGACCAATATTCCTTCTCGTGAGACAGGTAGACATAGAGGCAGTGGGTAGCTAGCTTTGGCACTGGTTCTTTGGGTGTGTAGTGGCCCCTCTGCATTGTCTTTTTCGTCACCACTGAAGAACATGTTACCATGAAGGGTAGAGAAGTCACCAAGAAGTGAAGATACCATGGTGACAGCTTTGGTGTAAAAATCAAAATAGAATAGAACAGTGTGTCCCTGGAAAAGCATCCCTGGTGATAATGCAAAGATATGTTGGGAGAAGATATGTTGGGTTCATTGCACTGCCCTCTGCTGTGAAATTCTAGGTGGGAAATATCTACTAGGTTTACAATACTGAGAGTATTTTTAGTGCAGTGGGAAAGTTTGAGCATCAGGGTCTTCAATCTGAGACTGAGAATATCCATCAAGCTGCAACACAAGCACACTGAGTCTAAACATGCACATTTTTAAATTACACCAACAAGCTCTGGAGAGTATGGCTTTCCTGGATGAACACTGCAGGCTAACAGCAAGGCTCTCGCTTGCTTTCAGGCCAGATGTTAGCAGTTTGTGCCTTTCAGTGCTATAACACCGTTGTCCCTGCACAGGCCACAAAACAGCTGGCTGGAAATGAGGGTGAGAAGTGTCAAGAATAGGATATAGTCCTTTAGGACCTCCATCCCCTGCCAACCACAATTTGTTCCCATGAAGATACACAGGATTAGCATTAATGGGATCAGAACTCTTTTATAACTTTTCTTTTATAACTTCTTTTATATCTTTTATTTATTTTATATTATTAATTTTAATTTTATATTGTTATTTTTGTATTGCATTGTATTTTATTGTGTTGTAAGCCGCCCCGAGGCTTCGGCAAGGGGCGGCATAGAAATGTTCTAATAATAATAATAATAATAATAATAACAACAACAACAACTCAGTAAGAGGAGTTATGGAGGGACCCAGTGAGCTGATCCTGGACTCAGCATAATTCCTGGTTCATTCTCTCTACAGTACCCGTGGGCCATGTAAAGGATACGCTTTGGGCCAAACCAGGCATTAATTTAAATCTATGACCAGCAGCTATGTTTTCCCTAATATTTATTTTGTTTAACACTTGTCTATACTGTCATTTATTCTAGTGAATCGTTTACTAATATCATTTATTCTAGCGAATGACATTTACAATTATTTTATTTTAACAAGGCTCCCAATCCAGACCTTAAAGGCTTCCCTACCCCTGATTATCCCCACTAGGATCCCAATTCAGATCAGGCCATCTGCACCTACTCTCAAGTATAAAAGAAAAAAAAAGATGTAGTTGCTAAACACAGGTTTAATGCAACATCTCTTTTGAACTGCAGAAGTGCACTTGCTCAGGGGAAGTGGAATATTCCCTCTGAAGGGGAGTCTTGCTTTAACAGATTACCCATTTTACTAAGGAATGGGCTCTTTTCTCCTTCTGACATTTTGTTTCAGTGTGATCCTTAATCCACACTTTTTGTTGCTCTTTCAGTGGCAAAGAAGGTTAATGGAAGGTGAGAATGAATTATGGGTAGCACATACGAGCAGGAATCATCCTTTCACTGGAGCAGGGGCCATGTTCTTGACCAGAGTGCTCAAGAGGACGGAGGTCCACTCAAGAGGACCAGAGTGCTCAAGCCAGAGTGTCTTGAGCTTAAGCTTTGACCTTTCCAGGGCCAGAGCAGATAGCCTTGAGACTGCAGTAAGTGGTGACAGAGAAAAGTAAGAACAGCTCATATCATATAATCCTTGTAAGAAGAACCATGATATTCACCAACAAAAAGACAGTTGTAAAAATCAATTTAGCCCCTTCTCTAAACTCTTAAAATTCAGAAGACAATTGAATGGATGGCTCAATATATTGCGACCACTGTGCTCAGTTATTATTAATTAGGATTATAATTGCTGAGCTGTGCTGTCTTTCACACAATTGTAGACATTATTCTTTTCACAACAGTCAGAAGATGCTTTAAAGTTACTACCCTGCTTTATTATTTTTACATTGTAAGTTGTGAGTATTTTGTGTAGGTGGAAATCTAATGGAGATTCTATAATCGTACAATATTTATGCAATTACTCTTACAATATTTATGTAATGCAAATATATGGATATTATTATGAAAAGAACATTTAGTTTAGGGGCAGGAGATTTTATTTTGCTTTTTAATGACTTTTTTAATGTCTATTTTGTCATGACACTTGAAAATATGGTGTTGGATTGATATACTTGTTTTCCCCATAAAACTTCTGCCAAAGTTTTCATCATTTACTCTTTTTTATCCTATCTTTTCTCTGTGGAGCTCAAAGCAGCACACCTCTAACCTCACTACAACACTGTGAGTTAGCTTAAACTGCTCCAAAGACCCTTTGAACTTCATAGCCTTGCAGAGGTTTGACTCTGGGTCCCTCGGCTCACAGTCAAACTTTCCAAGCCACTGCAACACACTGGCTCTTTAAAAGGCCCTTCTGGAGGGGAATGGGGTTAATTGGTGCCTGTAATTTGGAATATCTCATTTTCCTCACTCCCTTACATTACTAAAGCGGGTTATTCCCTGGGGAGGTTGGTGATTGTTATACCAATGGGGCTCCTTGTTCACTGCAGCTTTTATTTTAAGCTTTATAGGTGCTATTCAGGAAGCTCTGTAGTAATGAATCTATTCTGAAGATGGGGTTCAGATGCACAGACATCGCCCGCAATGTTCAAAATAAAAGCTGCAACGGATCAGGAGCCACCAGTCACCACCTGTCACTCTTGAAACCTGCATTTTAACTTCTGCTAGAAAACAGGCACTGCTGAGCTCCTAGCAGGCAGAACAAAACAGCTGCTTCCCTCTGCAGAGCTGGAGGGAGAGAGGAGCTCCCCCTTCTTCACCTCCCATGTGTCTTACTGCTGTCAATGAGATGCTTGAATTAGAAGTTCTTAGCCCCACCCCGCTGTGTCCCCTCTTTACGGCATTTAGCCTTGTCTTCCGAAACCAGTGGTGGGCTCAAGACAAGTGGGGAGCTTCAGAAGGATTATATCCTAAACAAACAGAACTCTCTGAATCAGCTGTGTCTTTCTTGTGTTTGTGCCCATACCTAGTTACCCTCACTTATCTTCTCTTTACACAGAATTGCTATGAAAAGATAATGATCCTATAAGCAGCTGGTTTTTCTGCCCACCTCCTGAACAGTATTTGCACACACTATATTTAATAGAAAACCTCCCACTTCTTGGTTGGTGCTTCTGTTGCTATCCAAGTTCCTAATGAGCATTCCTTTGCACAGGATTCTTGGCTGTTCCCAGGACTTTGGTGCAAAGAACAATTCTCTCTGCCATCTGAAATGGCAGCCTGCCACTTCAAACTAGGTGGAGTTAAAAGCCCCTCCTGCCCCAGTGAATCAGCAGGAATGCCTTTTTCTCCTGCAGTTTTTCAGGATCTGTTAACAAGGTATGTGCTAATGGAAGTAAATAAAATGATGCAGAAACACCCTGTGTTAAGCTGGTTTAACCAGCAGGTTACATTCGCTGTCAAACTATTTGGTGTGACAGGGTGTTAAAATAATTCTAATAATTTTAGTAAGGCAGCTAACTGTTCCCCTGCGGCTTGGGTTGACAGATTCAGATCTGAAGAGATTGCCTTTAATATCAATTCTGAAGGAGAGGTGACTATGAGAAAAGACCAGAATAAGGTCTTTCCCATAGTTATATCATAGCTTTGGAATGTGTTCCCCAAACAAAACACATTTTGCTCCTTTCCTGGAAGTCACCTGGCTGCAAGTAAAGATGATTTTCTTTCAGAGAGAATGTTGCTCTTGACTCTCTATTTTGAGATTTGTGTGTTCCCACTAGAAGCCAAAAAACCACCAGCACTTCTATTTCATTACTTGTTAGTAATGAAATAGAGATGATTTTATGCTAGAGATGATTTTATGTCTTTTGTTCACAATGACAGACAAACAAAGAGCACACTTGAGTCTAATTGTTGATAGAGGGGAGTACATTTAGGGCAAAATCCAATTGCCCCTCCCACCATGGCAATTGCATGAAGGTTTTGCACTCCAAGGCATCCAAGGGCAGGAGCAAGGCTACTTTGCATCCTGTAATTTATCACAAGAAGTGGTAGTTCCTCTGTTCTCCTCACTAGTCAGACCTCATCTGGAATACTGTGTCCAGTTCTGGGCACCAAGATTTAGGAAAGATGCAGGTAAATTAGAAAGGGTCCAGAGGAGGGCGACAACAATGATCCAGGGTTTGGAAACACTGCCCTGTCAGGAGAGACTGAGAGAACTGGGCATGTTCAACCTTGAGAAGAGTAGACTGAGGGGGGTGGGGACAGGATATCCCTCTATAGGTACCTCAAAGACTTTCACACAGAGGAAGATCAAGATCTCTTCTTGCTAATGCCAGAGTGTAGGACAAGGAATAATCAGTTCAAGTTGCGACAACACAGATTAAGGCTGGACATCAGGAAAAGCTTTTTCACTGTCAGAGCAATACGACAGTGGAACCAGCTGCCAGGAGAGGTGGTGGGCTCTCCCACACTAGACACATTCACAAACAAAACAAAACAAACCTGGACACCCATCTGAGTGGGATGCTGTAACATGGTTCCTGCAACAGCAGGGGTTGGACTCAATGGCCTTCATGGCCCCTTCCAACTCTACTATTCTATGATCTAGATAAAGTACTGCAGAAGGGAAGTACTGGGGCACTGATAGGAGTTAGAGTGCCTCCTCCAGCCTCCTCCCCCCGCTGCCTTGGTACTCCACTTTCCCTGTGCCTGAGGTGCATTTCCACCTTTGGAGAGGCAGCCTCCACAGTTTTTTCCAGACCTGCAGTGAGGGTGTCGGTGCAGAGCCCAAGCCTCAGGACTTTGGTGCTGGGACTCCAAAACCTCCGATGGCCTCCCTGATGATGCTGAGAGGCCATACGATCATAGCCTTAATGTCTCCTTCCCTTCACTGTACACACAAAAACATAGGCGGAATCATTAGCTATTTGGATGTTTTCTTTATCATGCTTCAGATTACAAATCATGACTGGGTTCCTACATTACAGCAAACAACACTGCACAATTTTTCTGCTGGGTGGGTTTTTGCCCAAACTTACTGAGCAGATGCATGGATGATTTGCACAGCAATGTGGTTTCCACACTACCTGCTCTGTCTTTCCACTCTTGCCATGCATCCCAGCAGCCTCTGTGGTGAAATCTCCTTCCGTACTCTGTTGCTCCCTATGGACCTCAGTAGCCTCATCCTGATTGGTCTGCTGAGTTTTTGAGGTGGGTTTTCCCTCTTCTCCCTCCTGACTGTACCTGCACCTTTGCAATCTTTCCTAGCCTCTCCAGGCCCCAAAGGTATTTTTTATCAAATCATAGTAAACACTTTTGCCATGATTCTGCCCCTCTTCCCCTGTGCATTTCCCAATTTTTCCCTGTTTCAGAAAGTAAATGGGCACATCACTCTGCCAATAGCGATAAAGCAGGTCACGACACATGTGTTGCTAGGGAGCTGAGATGAGTAGAGAACAGATGGCTGAGTGGCTGCCTCCAAAGCCACTCTTTCCATTAGACTCTATGGTGTTTCCTCACCAACAGTGGTGAGGAAGCTGTGCTCAAGTGTGAACACCTCAGAACAGATGGTTGATTCTTTCCATGGTTTCCGGAAGGAAAGATACCATACAGAAATGACCAGATCCAGACAACACAACAGGTCAACAAGAATAAGAAATCCCCAGGGCTTCTTGTGATATGTGAAGCTATCCTATGTGTAGTCTCATTTGCATTAACTGAGTTAAGGCTTGAACAGACATTGTCTGTGCTTTATACATACAATACAATAATGCCTTATTTATACAATTGAGATATTTTGGCTTTCTCTTTAGCTAATTTCATTTGGTAGGTCAAACAGCAATTTGCAACAGTTCCATGTACCAAGACTCGGGTGTTAGAAGGTCCAGCTTTTACCTACTACCCTGCAAATTTCCATTAGCGTGAACATGATTGATCCCTTAGATGTCACTTTTGCATTTTGTTGCTCTCATATTGTTAGTAGCGTCAATGCTAATGTAAGTAATATAGACTGGTGTGCAATATTTGACATTTCTGAGAATAACCATGTTTCAAAATGTTAACACAATAAGATATGACTACCGCATATGAATATACAACCATTGTTGATCACAATTTCTTGTTGATTGATCACAATGTTTTCTATTGTTGTTTTCTATATTGTTCTTGCCACTTGCTATTGTAAGCCTGCTCCAGGTGCTTTGATATAGGATTGAAGGGATTACACGTTTTAAATAAAGGATGTTACCAGAAGATGGGGGAGGATGCTGGGCATTAGGACCAAGAAAGGAACAAGACTAGAAACATAACTCTTGCAGCTATGGTGTGTAAAGCAGAGAATGTCAGGCCCAGGGGTCAACTCCATGCCTGCTGGGTTCTCAAACTAGTCCACTGGTGTCCTTAGAAGCCCCCCCCCCCTTTCCCCATATCATTTGGCAGATGCTTGGCTTTTGTGCAGGGTTTTTGTTTTTTGTATTTTAAGCCATTAGAATGTCTCTCCTTTAAGAGAGTAAGAACTTTAAGCTACAATATTCTGGTATTTTTGCAGTACTGGCTCCATCCCTTTTGCCTTCATCTCTGCCAACCATTGGAATGGAGCCCCAAGAGCTTCTCCAAAATTGAATTTGGCCCCTGGGCTGAAAGCACTTCCACATCCCTGGTGTAAAGGGAGTCAAGGGAGGTTCTTGGAATTGCAGTCTGATTCCCTGTATAGGGCCACTGCATAACCCAAGGGCATCATTCTTAGATCTGTTTGGAATGCCAGAGCATATCCTTTGAACATCAGAAAAAAATGGTATAATCATAATGATGAGAGGAAGAATAGTAATACAAAAATAGCAGGCAGCTTCTTAAGATGAGACTAGCTTAGCAAATGGAAAGTCTCTTAATGGCCCAGAAACTCAGGCAGTAGACTTAGTCATGCACTTCCTGAGGTTCCACCACCAGTACCACATCCCTGGCTGCATTGCCATGTAAGCCCTCTGCATCTGTCCCACACTGATGCATGTCTGGGTACTCCAGATGTTGAGAGGAATGCATTTATTTTTATTTTATTTATTAAAACATTTATATGTCGTCCTTTGCCGCAACCTCAGGACACCTTGTATGTGAATTGAGGGCAGAGCTCCCTGTCACAGCACCATCCCTTTTCCATCTCTTTACTTTTGTTCCTTTTGTAAGTCTGCAATGTTTCTAAAGGCTGTAGCAAGATGGAACTAGTGCTGGAAACTGCTCCGGGTTTGGTAGAAGCAAAACTGTGAATGAATTTGGCCTGCAACTCCTTGCAATGGCACTCTCTTTCAAAATCTTATGACTTGGGGTGTCTACCAGCTAATTAGAAACTAGGCTGGTGCACAGATCATGGTTAATTGCACAAAGTATGGTTAATTGCTAAGAGGACAGTACTTCAGAAATGGGAGGATAGTCTCCATTAACTGAGCGGATCCTGAGGGAATGGAATTCAAGAGCTTTTAAGCAGGCCTCTTTCAAAACCTTGTGTATAGTTTGTTGGTGCCTGGAAAAGCTGCAGTGACTCTGGAGCTCTAAAAACTCAGTATCTGAATCATATGCTGCCTCAAACACCAGTATTTGCCACCGGGCCTTTCAAACCCCTATAGAGAGGTGTGTGTGCATGTGTAGCTATCACTTCCAAGCAACACTACGAATCCATAACCTTGAGCATCAAAACTTTAGCATTAGAGGGTTAGGATGAAACTGTTAGCCTGCGGCAAGCCCTGTGGTGAGGAAAAGGCAACATGGCTTTGTTCTTGTTGTGAAAGCAGTTTGGCATTAAAGTTGTCAGGAGACCAAGAAATGAAATGGTTTGGTCCATGGTTCATATTCTGTACTGGTTGCCACGCTTGTGAGTAATTATCAATATCTGGAGCTGGTTGCTGTTTGTGTGTGTGTGTGAAACTCTAAGTGATAAATGATCTGAATTGCCATTGGGTGCTTCAAATAGATACTGTCTGTTTCTATATAGAGATGGGCAGACACATGCTGATATATATGTATTTAGGGCAGTATCTGGTACAAGGTAAGTGCTAACATTAATGATGTACTGGCAGAAGGGACCTCTAGCACAATGCCAATAGAATTAGCCAGCACAATGGGATTTCTCAGAAACTCCCTTGCACAACCAATGCTATGGACATTACAATAGAGGTTTCTTCTGCTAATACAGCATCACTTATATGCTGTATCCAATCACTTTCATTGAATAGGAGCATTACTATTATTATTACATTTATAACCCAACTTTCTTCCTCTTGTAAGGAACCCAAGATTCAAATTTTTCTTCCTTTTCATTTTATCCTAACAGTGGCAACCCCATAAGTTAGACTGAGAATCTGGGACTGCCCCAAATACATCCCAAGTTGTGGGGCTCTGTGGGGACTAGAAGCCAGGTCTCAACAGTCCCAGACTAACACTCTTCATCACTAGACCACACTGGTTCTGACAGCTTTAAAACAAGCCAGAGAAGTCATCTTCATTTTCACATGATGAGAATTCTTGCATTTGCCTGAACACATATCCTGTATGTATATATTTGGTATAGTAGATATGCCAAAAGTCAAAACAGACATTAGTTTAAACTGTCTCTAGCAATGATGTCTTTTTTATTCTGTATTCCAGAGTAGGTTGGGGGGTGGGGGCGGCAGGGTCTATTCTGGATCAGGACCACAGCATATGCATGAGGGCTTCCAGTATCTAGACTGGGCTCCCTGTCTAGAGGAAAACAAAGAAAAAAAGCACTGCCGGTTTTAAAGTCAAGTCTGCTCTGGCCCTGCCATGCTGCATTGCTGACTTCAGCTGTAGCTCCAGACTTCAGATGCTGCCTGCTGCATGCAACACTGCAGAGTATATTTCCGTGCTTCCCCTGCCATTCCCCACCTCCTCTCCAGCTCTTGGCTCCACGGCGGCAGAAAAACAATATACAGTAGCTTTTGGGGGCAATGGTAACTGTGGGGTTGCTTTCACACCCACTTCTTGCCCAGATCCTTCACCTGACACTAAAACATCAGCCCAGATTCTGTGTTCCGTGATCTCCCAGTAGCACCACAGGGGCAATCAGAAATCTTTTACTTTAGTTCTTAGCATCACTGAACTCTGCCAGGATCCGCCTGCTGCCTACGCACTAAACCACCGGGACATCCCAGCTCCACCTTTTGCTTTTGGTCAGGTGCCAGGATTTTGGTCATCAGTAACTGGCTGTCCTATTTACAATTCCTTCCTTCGGCAAACAGATTGCTGATTGTGTGAGATGCAGAGAAGAGTCGCTTGAGGAAGAAAATTGTGAGGAAAGGGTCAAATCCAACTTTTAGCAGGGCAAATGCAATCCAGTGTAAAGATACGGGACAGCAAGATAAAATGTTTGAGATGTAATTCTTGTGATCCTAATGGCAGTTTGTGTCCTGTATTTTATTTTATTCTTAATGCAGATGTATTAAAAATGGATTTCTTAATGCAGTGGCTCTTGGCGGCACTCCAACAAACCTAGATACCAGAACGGCTTCTTGAGAAATGTTCGCTTTGGGTTACGACTGTGTTTTCCTTAGCAATGCCTCTGCAGCAGACCAGAAGGGTGTGATTTCACTTTGCAGAGCACACCCACTGCCCTGTTTACATGGTAGCTGTGCAAATGGAGAAACGGTTACAGGCTGCTCTGTGCCACTGCTTATTGAGAGACTGCTGTTCAATCCTGCTGTTGCTATTTGGCAGAAAGAAACACAAGGAGAAACTACCAGTATGAGGTGGATTAGAACAGGAAGGGGCCTAGAAGGCCATTGGGTCTGCCTGACAGCTCAGTGCTGCACTTAGGTCTCCCACCCAGATTCCAGTCTGACCTGACCCTGCTTAGCTTCCAAGATTAGGCAGGATCAGATGCTTCACAAAGAGGAAGGACTGTTTCTACAGGTGAAAGTGGGGGTAATTTAAAGCTATTCAGTCCTAAGGCATGTAGAAACCTAAGGAGCCATGAGGAAGTCCTGTCGAGGAGGCAAGTTTGGTTGAAATGTAAAGGAGGCAGCCCCAGTCCAGACTGGGCCACTTGCTAAGGCCCATGGGTAATAGTTGAGCCTCTGGGTCAACCTGAGACCTAGAATAATCTACCTCCCATACCTTTGCTCTGGTCCTTGGTAGACCAGCAAGGATGTAGCTCTGCCTCAGTTTTTATGCTACCTGTCAGGATACAAATATGACCAAAGCAACTTACAACTAATATAAAAACAATACTATCAGAATAAATGATTAAAGAGATGTTTTGTTTGTTCTAGCAGTGTAGCTGGTAGATGATAACTCTGGGGCAGGAAGAGAGTGGGTCTAGAGCACGCACCTGAAATCATTTGTCTTCCTCTCTTCTGGGAAACTTCTCACAGGACAGAGAAGTCAGTGGTCTAGATAGACCGGTCCTGATTGTAGACTTTATGTGGTGGGCTGGTTGAATCTTGAGCACATCTGAACGTGCCATCCAGGCAGATTAATCCTGGCTAGTTAGTCTAATTTTAGACTGTTTGTCATAACCATGTCACTTTGTGATACTCTGCTTCTTCTATGGAACGTTACTGCAGTCGCCCCACTAGAAGACATGATTAATTACGTGTTGACAATTTAACTGCCTCAAACCAAAGTTTGCTATGACCGCTTCTTTTTAAGAGAAGCTGCTGTCACATTCTTTTAGCAAACTTCTCTTGAGGAATTTCAAAAGACATGGTTCACTTTCTAGAGTGTCAGGTCTTAAAAATGTAGATCTTTATTTTGTAGTGCCCTTATCAGATGAACTGACATACAGATTTGGAAATATGTCCACATATCCTGAACAGGTATTAGTCATGCTTTTGTATAAAAATATCTCTCCTGTTGTCATTCTAGTTACTCCTGAAGACAAGCCACATCTGAAACAAAATCAGGACAGCATCAAGAATCAATAGAGTTGGCACTAACACGGGCCGACACCCCACCAGGGTCATTGCCAAGGGCTCCCTGGAATTCCCGGGAGGTTCAAAAAGCTACAACAGACTCAAATGTAGTTGAATTTTCAAGAATCCAACCCACAAATTTCACAGCTGACCAGCTTCCCCTGAGTTGTCCAGACCTGTATGCCAATTCTTTATTTTCATAATTTCATTTTTCCATATTTTAAATATAGTCATAAAAATGAAAAAAGCAAAAAGGCACATTTCTACCCCATAGGGCCAGGCATGAAAATACAGATCTTAGGACATTTGTGCATCTTGGATAGATTTGTGAATTTTTGGGAATGTGAATTTGCACAAATGTGAATATCTCCAAATGCATGTGGACAAAAACTGCTTCTGTCAGTGAGCACACAGTGAAACTAAAGGTGTCTGTCCATTTGCAAAATGTAGACAGAACTGATTTAAAATGTCAGGACATCTCTATTCTTGCAGGTTTAGTGATGACAAGGGGAGGGCACTAAGGACTCAAGGACTCTCCAACATTTAAGGGGGCATATGCATTATGTATTTTCACAGGCATTGTACTGCCCGATTCACTGGCACGCCACATGGCACACCAAACGCTCTCCTTCATGCTATTTCCGGCATTGTACCCCAGACTTCTCTAGACCAGTGAAATCATGACTTCTCTGTACTCTGCATGCATTTTGAGGCGTGGATTCCAATGTGTGCTTAAGCTGCAGTACTGTTCTGAGGAATGAGGAATGGCTTCTGTGGGCTGCATCAGCAACTTGGGAGAAAGAGAGAAGTCCCACCAGCCTTTATTTGTTTTCTTCCATCCTCCCACACAGCTTCTCTTTCTCACTCTGACTTGCCCAGTGAACTGGAGAGCAAATCGATGCTCCCTCCCCTCCCCTGTATATGGGCAACTGAACATGCGCCCATATACCTGTTTACTCAAACATAAATCAACAGTCTTCACTAGCCGTTCCTCTTGGGGAGGTCAGCATGGGAGAGGGGCCCTGCTTGCTTTTTGGAACTGGATCTGCATGGAGGGGAATGGGGTCCTGATCCCACTGCTTTTACCCCATGGGAGGTGGGAAAATGGCAGCAAGCAGCACCACAGCCTGCCTCTCCTCTCTCCCCTTCTCTTTTTCCATGATTTTTGCGACAGGGCAATAGGAGTCCTGATTTTTTCTTCACTTAAAATATCTGCTCTTCTGCACTTGTACATAGCAGGGGTCAGTGGGGAAAAGCAGCTTTCCAGCTTCTCCTATTTCTCCTGCAGTTGCATTTGTATGTGACACAAGATCTCATCTTCAAGACAGTGGAAACTGTGCTGTAGTTCTTAGCATGTGCTGCAGCCATGGTAAATGTGTCTTACACAAATGCTGGAATAGCACTTCCTAATAATAGAAAGAGCTCTAGCATAGATTCCCCCTTAACAAGGCACTCTGCCCATCCTTATCTTTGTAGGGCCTTATTATGGGTTGCTTTATGACAGCTTGCTCCATGCAACCAGAGGTTTATATCACTATTATGAAAGTGCTGCCATATGACTCAGCAGGAGGGGCTGTGATAGTTTTCTTTTCCGAGTCCAAGGTTCAGTATCCTGCACTTCTAGTTAGATCTCAGGTAGCAGAGCTGGGAGAGACACTGTAAGAACAAACTTGACTATGGAATCAGTTACTCTCCCTGGGTCTGCTTGCCCTGCATAGCTCTCCTTGACATTGAGGGGTGGGCGAGGATTGAGCATGTCCTTATTGATGCTGCCACATTTCATAATTAGTTGATTCACTGGTTGAAACTTGTGCATTTGTAATGCTCACCTTCTATCATTGGCTCACAAATTCATTATTCACAGAGAAATAGATTGCAGGAATATCAGAAAGAGTGTTGTCTGCATCCAAAGTATAGCATTTCTGTGCTTGTACTGAATTGGTTGGCTCAACCCGTTTCTTTCAGAAAGAATTGAGATGATGCTGCTTTAATACTTTAGGGAAACTCTTTGAACTCTTTTCACAAACCAAGCATGTTAGCAGAAACAGCTACAAACATTGTATACCTATCCATATACCAATCTATATATCCCTCCTCCATATACCAGTTGGCAACAGCAAGTAAGAGTTATATAGGATGGAACACATAACATGGTGATACATATGATATATTATGATATATGAACATATGATACATTATGTGATTCTAAACTACAGCTCCCAAGAAGTAGTTTGATATCATGCGTGCACTAACATTAATGTATACAGAAAGAGATCTCGGATTAAGGAACCTTAGTCTGAGATTACATGGATGAATTTGTTCCATTCTAGGGGAATAATTCATTTGAGATAAACTCATCTGTTACTAATGATCCTCAGCATTTATGCCAAACTCCTATTCCCCAATGTCTTAAAAAAATCCCTTACCACTAAATGGTAACAAAGGAAATTATGGGTTATATCTAATGTTAGTCCTATTCACCTCAATGGCTTCCACTCAATATTAGAAGGACTACCATTAACTAGAAATTTTTCTCTCCCCATCTCTCTCCCTCTCTCCCCCTTCCCTTGTTCCCTCTGTTTCATCAAAGAAATGGGAAGTAATTTCTAATGAGACAAGCACTCTCTCTTCTATGAGATGAGTCTCTTGTGGTTGGAGGACCACATGGGATACTGGCCCTTCTGTAGTTTTACCAAGCCTTACATGAAGCTGGAATAATTGATTGAGCTGAATTCTCATATGCAATTATGGTTGCAATGATACCTAATTATAGCTGCTACTTACATGGTATATTTCTACATTTCACATCTCTTACAATAGCCCTGCAGTGTAAAGCAGGATCATTATGGGGTTCTGAAGCTGAAGGCATAGTGGGCTGCCTAAAGCCACCTAAATGCATATTTTTGGCAGAGGAAGGCAGCCTGGAGTCCTTCCAGAAATTTTGGACCACTACTTCCATTATCCTCATCACTGGACAAGCTGATTGGGGTTAATAGGAATTGGAATATAAGGGGAAATAGCAGAGGAAGCGAGAGGGCATCCAGCTGCCATCTAGTATCTTGGATGGAGGCTAAGCAGAGCCCTTAGAAACCATGGGGATATGAACTCCCAGTGAGGAGGAGGAGGAGGAGGAGAGAGATGTCCAATGAAAAGGGAGGCTAAGTGCAACAAAACATGGCGTTCTGAGAGACTGGCAGCCAGGGAGGCTACCCCATGGAAACACGTGCTTCCAGGGTGCAGGTCAGTACCCCACTTAGCCTGGAAATAATGGGTTGCAGCAATCAGACTGAGTTCTGAAATGACTGTTTTCGTGACGGTTTAATTAGGAAACCAGCGAAAGCTTAGTGATCCTGCATTATGCAAAACTCCTGAGGAACTTTTGTAGCTATAGAACTTTTCTGTGTGAAGACCTTGTCTGTAGCCTGAAGCAAGGCTTGCTTGTCTGTAGCTCTTGCATAATAAAGTTACTTAATTGGAATTACAACTTTTCAGCTGGGCTTCAGAGGGAGTTAGAGGCAGCTTTGGACAGGTATGCAATCTAGCCTTAGGGGAAGGATCCAGTGGTTTATTACAGGGAGACACAAAATCTTTTGGCCCCAGGAACAATTTTGGCATCAAGAGCTACACATGGGGGAACATAAACAGTTGCACACACATATATTCACCCAGACAGCTGCCCATGCACACATACACATGGGCACATTCCCCATATACAGTCCTGATAGAGTTTGCTCTTCTGACACTGCTAGCTCCAGTACGGAAAGAATTGTTTGTATGGGGATCTCTGAGGGAAGGAGTAGAACATGCAGGCGGGTCAGGCGCTTTTGGGAGGCTCCCAAGGAACTAGGAAAGCATTATACTTGCATGAGCCCATAGTCAGGATATCAGCAGTGAAGTCACACCATTTCATATTAGAGTGACTTCCAAAATTTCAAGCGTATACAGTGAAGTGGTAGAATGTGTTAATTGCTTCCCACCCTTGTTTAGACCATTCTTAGATTGAACTTCCCCTATTTGGCTCTGTTCTCACATGATAGAGCCATCTGAGATGGTTGCCTCAGATTCAGCATCAGAACTAGACAAAGAGGTGGGCTTGGAATGCTTAGCTGAGGCCAGGCAACCCAGAGATAAGACGGGTGGTCAGTGAGAACCAGACTGTTTCAAGTTCTGTGGGAAACTTGGTTGAGCCTGCAGGGATGAGTGGGGTGAGTTGAACTTCATCAGTCCAATTGTACAGTGTTAGATAAAAGGGCAGACCTATTGAGAGGTTGTTCTTGATCATTGGCCCACTGGATCCTCACAACAACTATATGGGGTAGATTAGGCTAAGAGGCAGTGCCTGGCCCCAAGTGAGCTTCATGGCTGAATAGGGAGTACACCTGGAATCTTTTGAATCCCAGTCTAATGCTCTTATTGGTACACCACACTGGCTCTTTCGAAGTGCAACTTGATTATTTTTCCTTGCATAGCAATGGTCAGGTCATGGATCCTTTCTGTATAGCATTTGGGAAGGCATCAGAGTGTACACATCAGAGTGTATTCCCACTGAAATAATGAAGTGCTTTATGAGACAGTCAAATCTTTCCTCTTTGTCAAAGATAATCCCCTTAATCTCTGAATTCTACCAGGTTTTGGAAAATCCTGGCAGAACCTGTAAACAGACAATAAATGATAAAAGAGAAGTGGGATGTTCTTCACAGGGAAGTGAGAACTGATGTGCAAAGCTGTGGTCAAGTTTTTGGTTAACCAGGGGTCATACTACAGGTTATGTGAAACTACAGGTTTTCTGCATCCTAAAAAGCACGAACAACATTCTCATTACAGAAAAGGTAGCAACGGCTTGGTCTTGCAACCTGGATCAGGATCAGCAGAAGAAAGGTCAACATTTCATTTCTGCCTCTGCCAAAAATGGCTGACCTCAATGATTATTTGACATCAGAAGTATTGATTGCAAATGCTATCTTTGAGGAAAGTAGCTGTTGACATGGGGAAGAAGAGGTTTTTTGTTGCAAAATCACAATAAGGAAGTAAGTGGTAACTTCCCTCCACACAGACACATCATCCTCTGGTATAATTCCTCCTTTTAGGTACAGTGCCAAAGTAACTTTTTTGAGTTTGGGGATTAGATCAAATTCCTATGCATCCAAGGCAGAGGTGAGGGCTGAGCCCTGACCCATGAAATAACTATTTCGAACCCATAATTTTTGTACCAGAAGAAGACCACTAACTCTTTTCTCCTCCCCTGTGTCATCTGTCAGCCATCTTATTCCTCCAAACCTCTTTTCCCCTTTCACACTAGTTCATCAACCAGCTATACGTGTATTTCCCCTCCTCCCCCGCTCTCTTGCTCTCTCTCCGCACACCATATAAACATCCCTATCTATTCATATTGCCATGTAGCCCAGAGTTATTAACAGGAAATGAAGATGGCAGCAGCTGGGGACTCAACTTTGCTTCGAAATGATCTCAGTTGCTGCGTGAGGAGGCGGGGGGGGGGGCTCTCCCCTTTTCCTGGGGCCTCCACAGAGCAGGGCCGAAGATAACAGGGCCAGGCTGGGCATCTGTGTGGGAGAGCAACTTTCGGGAAGACGACAGCCAGGAGACGAGTGCGAGGGCAAGCTGTACGGGATTGCGGACGGAGGCAGGAACACCTGGGTTGGGTGGAGTGGTGCAGGAGGGGGGTAAAAGAGGAGGGGGGTGAGCATGGGGAGGGAGGAAAGGAAAGGAAAGGAAAGGAAAGGAAAGGAAAGGAAAGGAAAGGAAAGGAAGCTGAGACGCGCGTGTGGCTGAAGGGGCGCGGGCCAGGCAGTGGCTGGCAGGCGAGCCAGCGCAAACGGAGAGCGGAGGCTGGGGAGCGCTGGGCGGGCGGCGCCGTTCGTTGCCCCAGCGACAGGCGGGAAGGGAGCCGGAGCAGGCCTGGCCAAGGCGCTTCGGGAAGCGAGCCGGGGAAAGTGTCGAGAGGCAATAAAGACCCGGTGGGTGCACTGTCCTGCTGGTGTTGCTCTTCATGGAAAATCAAGGAAGAGGCCGCTTTAGCCGGCAACCCTCTCCTGACACAGTCATATGCTGCTAAGAAAATGTATTATGTTTGGGCACCTTGGCAGGTATGAAAGTGCTCCATGAAAAGTGTACTATGAAGGGGTGTATGCATACCGTGCTGCATGCCCCTGCTTTACATCATTGTCCCATCAGTGCCTTCATGACTAACCAAATCCTTTTAAAAACAACGATGAACCTTGCATCTATTGTGTGTTACATTTCTTCTCTTACTCTGCTGCCTTGGAGGCCAGTTGTCCGGCAAAAGAGCAGCAGATACAGTTTTTAGAAACAGTACATCAGTAACTGTGCAATCCCTCTTACAGATTCTCTCAGATTCTGATTTCATTCCTGTTTCAGATACAACACTAGAAGCACTCGGGGTTAGCTGCTGCTACTTTTTTCCAAGCCAGCAATACTTAAAGAATACAGATAATTGTTTATACTAGGGAAGGCAAACAGTGCTGTTAGATAACATAATGAAGAGTTTTATTTAAGCTGTAATTGCTACAAACAGTTTGGTAAATGGGTTGTTTTGTAAAATAAACTGTATACTTCACAATGCCTTTCTGGAATGCAATACTTAGATTTAATCTATTTGTTTGACCTTAATACATGTTGAATGGCGTGCTTTGTTCTAAATGCAAATCATACAGAACTTGTTGCTCATTTGATACTTTTTTCCATTGGCGGACATTCTAGTGTTTGTTTTCATACATTTCATTTTATGGCTCTTTTACAGTGATATGTGTTTTTAATGTTCATTTTTAAATTTAATGTATATACAAATGTGGTATATAGTGCGTATGATTAGTGGGAACGGGTATGTTCCAAAAGGAAAAAAGAAAGCCATTCATTATGATGGACTATGATGTAGGAAGGAGTGGTAGTTTATGCTTTGTAAGCCGTCCCGGGACGTTTCATAAAGGGTGAAATTAAATATTAAATATTGTTAATAAAACAATTAAATACTGTTAATACATGAATAAATAATACTTGGAATTACACTGATTTGCATGAACCATCAACATGAAAGGGAAGTGGTCACTGGAGACCCGCAAACAGAGCATGAGGACCATGGCACCTCCCACCCGAGCTCCTCGGCGACTGGTGTGCACAGGTATACCGCTGCTGATGCTGGAGGTGGCATAGAGCCATCAGGACGAGCAGCCATGGATAGCCATCTCCTACATGAATCGGTCCCATACCCTTTTGAGACTGTCTGGACGGGTAGCTGTCACTACAGCTTGTGGAAGTGAATGTCTAGCTATACTGTGTGAAGAAGTGCTGTGTTTGATCTTCCTTGAATCATCTTCATGGAATGATCCTGGGACCTAGTTTTGTATGAGCGGGAGAAAAATATTCTCTCAGTTTCTCCCTACCATGCATATTTGTGTACACCTCTGTCATGACTCTCATACCCCTTTTCTAAGCGAAACAATCCCAGAAATGCAAACCGAGAAATGCCAGTCAGGTTTGCTTCTTGTACACAATCACAAGCCACCCACTCATATGCATGCACACACACACATATGCATACACTGCATACACAGCCTACAGCTGCAGGTTGGGGAAGGCTGATGCAGACACAGGCGTGCACGCACATAAAGACATACACACACAAATATGTGTTTGTCCCTTCCTTCTCCTTTCGGCAATTGCCACTGCTGGACAGGAACTCTGTCTGCTGCCCAGTTCTCTTCTCCAAAAAAAATCACACCACAAAGGAATGACCTCCATTTGGACACTTGGTTGCTCCCAAGCTTCTCCCGGCCTTGTGCTCACCCCACACACTGCAGAAAAAGAACGTGGTCTTGGAAATCCTTTTGCCTCACCTTCCCTGCCTGTACCTTTCTGAGACTCACTGGGCTCTCTTTCTTTCGCTCTGTCTCTTCCTGGACAACTGTTGTTGCTGGCTGGATGCTGAAGAAATGGCAGCAGAAGGTGCAGGATGAGCCCTGGTGGTTGGGGAGGAAGTGTTGGCACAGCAGCCCATGAGTGTGACGTGCTGACGCCCCCACCTTCCCACAACACAACTGCAGCGAAAGCACAGCTTGGCACCCTTTCCCAAGAAGGGAGATCCAGTGAGTCACTTCTTGCTCCTTCTGCTCCACTTTCCCCACTTCCTGTGACACAGGCAGGGACAGAGGAAGAAAAAGATGGGATAGAGGCTGATGGTTGTGGAACCATCTTCTTCTCATGGATTGAAGGGCTAAGAAGAGCTTCCACCACGGTCTACCTTGATCCAAGACAAGGAGGTCCAGCCCAACTGGGAACGATGGCTGTGCAGCACCCAGGCAGCACGGCCGACTCCCTCTGCACTTCACCCCAGAGGGCCAAGACCAAAAAATCAGGCAGCCGCAATGGTGCTGCTCAGTGGCAAGGCCTGGCATGCTCATGTGGACTTCTTCACCTTGGGCTGGGCAGCTGGTCCAAGCAGCACAAGCCCAGCTGGTGGTGGTGGGGGGGGGAGTGTGCAAGTCCATGCCGCCACCCCCCACCCTGACGTGATCCGGTGCCTGAGGCTCAGGGCTTGCCATGCCTCCTGAGGGGGCCAGCTCTGCTCACAGCTGCTCCAGCAGCAGCAGGAGGAGGAGGCCCGGAACAGAACAGTTGCTCTCCGCCAGCAGAACTCCTTCCGCAGCAGCCCTGGACTGAATGGAATACTCATGGGCAGCCCCAGTAGCTTTTAATTGTATTTATGTGTTCTCAATTGATTGGCTTTCATGTATGATCACCTTCTTATCTTTTCTTTATCTTGTATTTTTGTTAGCTGTGCTGAGCATTATTTGTAGTTGAAAAGAGAGATACAAATATTTGAGATAATTCTTAGTCTCAGAGGATTTTGAGGAAATTGACATTTCTCTGCCATTGGAAGAGATGCTCTTTTACCTTGCTCAGCTCCGCAATTTAGAAATAGATATTTTTGCCTACAATCAACTGTTTTATTTCAGAATTTCCTTTAAAATAACTTTAAAACTATAAAATTCACTTTATAAATATTGAATGATCTCACAGGGTGATTTCACTTTAAAATACAAATATAAATATTGGCCTTTACAAAGCATATAGAGACATCTGTTCCATTGAAGCCGTTTGGTCAAATGCCGTGCCCTTTTTCTGAATGCTTTACATGGATACAGCCCATAAAATAATACTCTGCCCTCTTGCCAATAACCCAAGGGGTTTTTCAGGGTAACGATGCATACCCAGAGCAGTGCTATGTTCAAATGATTCATGATTACTGTTTTTAAAAATTGCTTTAAGGGATGTTGTATCTGGATGGTTGAATCCGATGGAGAAAATGGTGTAATTAGATTGCTACAATGAGGCAGAAGGGAGGGACCAGAGAAGTGTGGTGAAAAGATTGCTGTGTGTGGTTTCAGGATTTGAATCCCCATTTGACGGTGAAACTCTTGAGTAGGTATTTTATATTGCAATTTATTTATATTGCAATTTATACCCTGCCTTTTTCCTACAAAGGGCTCAAGGCAGCTTACATCATTCTCCTCCATCTTATCCCCACAACAACAACCCTGTGAGGTAGGTTGGGCTGAGAGTCTGTGACTGACCCAAAGTCACCCAGTTGGCTCCATGGCTGAGCGGGGACTAGAACCCAGGTCGTCTGAGTCCCAGTCCCATGCTCTTAACCACTACACCACACTGGTTTTCTAGACTGAGTATCTCCCAGGGCTCTTGTGAGTATAAACACCTACTATATATGGCATACAGACATCCAGTTCTCACTTTACATTTTATATTTGGGAATGGATATGTGAGTATAAAATGCACGCATGAGATTATGAAATATATCAGATATGGAATGGCATTAATTTGGTGTTATGGCCTGATATGGCTTCATCTTTTACTGTTTGTTTTATCTTGGTTTAATTCTGAGCTGTTTTTTGTTTGGTTTTTTTATTTTATGTTTTTATCAGGCAGTATAAAGTATAAAAAATAGTTCCCATGCTATCCTTGTGGAAGACATAGTTTTTGAAAGCCAGTGTGATGAGGTGGTTACTGTTGGGCTGGAGACCCAGGAGATCTAGCTTCAAGTTTCTACTTGGCCATGAAATTCACTCTGCGACTTTGGGCCAGTCACTCTCAGCTGAACCTACCTCACATGGTTGTTGTCATGAGGATAAAATGGAGCTATGTAAGCTACCCTGGGTTTCTCACAAGAGGTAAAAAGGCAGGATATAAAGACAATGTATGATGATGATGATGATGAAATATAGAAACAGAGCCTGTCAGAAGGGGTCTCCCGGGCCATCTAGTCTGACCTCCAGCACCAGCCGGCTCCACTAGAAGACAAAGAAGAAAGAGAGAGAGAGAGAGAGAGAGAGAGAGAAGAACAAGCATAGAATTCCCTGTATATCATTTTCAGACTCATGAATGTTGAGACCTGAACTCTTTGTGGGTTCTGCCTTGGGGTGCCCACTGAATTTTGCAATCACATGCACCTCATGTGTACACTAATCTGATGTACAAGCACAAAACATAAGTGAGGATCAGTCCCTGCAAGCAGCTGCAGTTGGGACATGGCATGCATGAAAAAGTATAAGCAAAAGCAAAATAGTCAAGAAGTACTAAAGAGCAGGCCTCCTTCCAGGTAAAGCTGGGCCCACAGAGACAAACAAGCAATCTTTGGGCTGGTGGTGCTTCTGCTGGTGTGTCCTCTCCAGAGAAAGTAATTACATTTCAGTCTTATCTCCCACATGGTTTTGTTTCACTGGTTTATTTATTTATTTCTACTGTTGATGTTCCTAGAGTGCCGTACATCGTATGAACAAGCTTTGAATGCTAGAGCCTTCTCCCTTTGATTCCAGAAATGCAAGCACCAAGGTGGGTCAGGTGGCGGAGTTTGGCAGATTACCGTATTAGTAGAAAGGAACTATTTCTGCTTGCTCCCATGGATGGTGCTGGGCGATGCAAAGGGCTGAGCTTCTGCTTGTGTTCTAGGAGGGCAGGGCTCAGGGCAAGCAGGTTCAGCCCCTTGCTGGAGGTCCATGCCCCAGCGGTGGCCCGCTGGAAAGAGCCCCTGGAGTTGCTCCTCCTGTTTTGTTCTCCTCCTGTTGCTCTGGCCTAGGTGACAGTGGTGGTAAGAGGGAGCAGTGGATGCCGTGGCCCACTTGCTCAATGGCCTGCCAAGCAAGCCAGCAGTAGCGATGATGAGGAAGAGGTTGTGGAGCGAGAGCAGCTGAGGACTACAGGGGTGAGGAAGTGGACCCAGTGAGGGAGGGAGCCCCTGGAGGGCAACCTGCCAAACAAGCTTCCTCAGAACCCTGGAGCTGGAACTGTATAGTGTGAATAAACCCTGCAGGTGGGGGAGCCATCTCCAGAAGTGCCCTTGTTTGACCACCGTGTACCCTGCCTGCTTCTCTCTAACAAGGCCTGGGCAGGGAAGGGATGGTGGGGTACGAGGAAGCACACCGACGTGTCTGCATACTCTCATGCACAGTCATGGAAAGCTGAGGCTGAATGACGCAATTTTGCAAGACAGTGCATGCATATGGATTACATCTGATTTCCATTTATTGTATTTCCACCCACCTTTCTTCCATCTTGGAACACAAGGTAGATACATGCATGTCCCAGGTGGACTCCCTTCTAAGGATTGATCGGACTTATCACTAAATCCTAGTTTTGTGAACCCACCTGTGTCTGGGCTATATTTTTATCTATGCATTTTTAATATATCACCTAGGAACTACACGGTCAAGTGCTCACCCCTGCTTATAGGCTTAGTTCTGTTGTTTTACTGTTTTGCTACTTTTGCTGTTGTGTGAATCAGGCCAGATACTGGTTTAAAAATACAATCAAGTATCTGAAAATGTCTTAAGAGGTCAACTTCATGACTTTTTTGCCATTTTGTGACAATACACAGAAGAGATGATTATGTTGAAAGGCATACTGTATGTAAGCATAATAATAATGATAATAATATAGTGTTGTATTATTTCTTAAATACTGCGTGAAAGACTGAAATACATTTAAGATTGTGTGTGTGGTGTTGGAGGTAGGTGGGACTCTAATTAGAATTATGACCGTACAAAAATGCATTAGAACTGAGTAACTGTTGCAAAAAACAAAAAAGTGAACTATGGTAATTTTTAACAATACCAGCAATATATAAATGTGTTTTTCCCCAGGATTTCAGTAGCTCTAAGTAGCACTACATGAATTAAGATTCATTTGTTACATGATGGTCATTTTTATTTATTTATTTAAATCAATTTCTGCAGTTGACAGAAATGTAGCTCTTAAGGATGTTTTCCATCTGGATCCTGCCTGCAGCATACTGAGAGTTAGATCTCAAATACATTCATATATTTTATTGTGCGCATCTGCTGCTGCTTCATTATTCTTCCATGGCCATCATGGCAGAGCCACAAACAAACAATTCTACAAGTTGGCAGAGGGGCATTTGCAGAACAATAAAACCAGAAAGGGATGCTGCCATCTGTTCCTGTAGAGCTCTGTGAACGCTCGCACTTTGAGAAAACCTGATAAGAAAAGCAAATAGTGGCATCATTCCTTTCCTTTAATTCATGCCTGAAGAGAATGCCCAGAGTGCTGTTAGAATATATTAATGCTGGCTCTATGAAAATATGGAGGGCAAGGGGTGTCTGTGTATGACAGTTAACTCGTTAATAAAATGGGCTTGCCATGGGGCAACATGGAGCCAATTCAGCTGAGTTAACTTTGTACTTTTTGTAGTCCATCCTTTATTTTATTTATTTATTTATTAAAACATTTCTATGCCGCCCCTTGCTGTAGCCTTGGGGCGGCTCACAACATAATAAAATACACAATAAATTAAAACAATAACAATTAAAATATATACATTGGAATAAAATAAGCTGCCCTGGCCAAATAAAATTCAATGATATTAACATTTAAAATGCTGCTTAAATAAAAAGGTCTTCGCCTGGCGCCGAAAAACAAATAACGACAGCGCCAGGCAGACCTCTCTGGGGAGCGCATTACATAACTTAGGCGCCACCGCTGAGAAAGCCCTCCTCCGAGTAACCACCCTCCTAATTTCCTTCACTGAGGGCTCCCGGAGGAGGGCCTCTCCCACTGATCCTGTCAGAAAGCATGTATCTCTTCTGCAAAATGTATTAAAAATTAAAAAGAACAGGTTAAAGCAACGGCACATAAAAAAGAAAGACACTCCAGTCAGCACATTAAATGGCTTCCATACAAAGCAACTCAAGTTCTTAATGGCATCAAGGACTGCCAATAAAGGTTTAAAAATACAGGTATTTGAAAGTGCCATCCTGTTCTACAGCCAGACCAAGCAGTTTCCCTGAAACAACTCCAGATGTATTTAGGGGGGGTTTTCAGTCCTGCATAGTTCTTTTTATAGCAAACTTTGATTAATACGTTTACACCCCATGTTTCTTCTGTGATTGAACTCCAGTGTACATGGGTTCTCAGGCAGTTTTCCATTCAAGCGCTAATCAGACCAGACTTGTGTAGCTTCAGTAAGATTGCTGCATTATGTGTCTGCAAACCACTCCATAGTTGCTAGAAATGCTCATAATGCTCAAGATGTAGAGTGGTTTTATAATTCCACAGTTTGGTTCCATTCCCTTGACTGTTTGCTTTTTGCATTGTAACATATCACATTGCTGTTTATACTCAGTTATGGACAAATCTCTCTCTTTCTTTCTGGCCAGCTGTGTTCACACCTAGTGATTCTATGCAATCATATAGCAACCCTATATGGTCTTTTGCCTGGATGTGCCCAACAGATGATTAAGTAGTTTCTAAACTAGCATGGTCTTCACCAGCCTTGCTTAGTCCTCCATTGTTGATACATATCCCATCAGCCAATGCTCCTGAAATCCAATTTCAATTGGATGACTGAAGCAGTTCCTGCAGCTGCTATTTCTAGGGGATTCTGGGGTAGCACTGTGGAAATCATAATGCTGGTTTCAGACAATCAGAGAAACCATGGTGACGTGTGAAAACTGTAAAAAGATAATTGTTTCTTCATTGTAAAAACCAAATGTGCTGTGCTGAAAAACCACAACAGAGTTTGGGTGACACAACAGTCCATCCCGCTCAAGAAATCATTGTGGCTTGTTGTATTGTGTGAACCTGTGCTTTTTTCTCTGGGTGAGGAGGAAGAGGGGTGGGGAAGAAGATGTGGCAACCTTAGGCTTATTTTCCCATTGTTGATTTTGTGCTTATCACTGATGAATCTGATCTCCTGTTGTGTTAAGTTATGAGATCCTTCCATCATCTGCTTTAACAATCAACAGTTAAATATGACCACCTTCATACAGAGCATCATAAACATGTCTCTGAATTATTGCCACTGTCTGGCCTGTGTTCTGATTCAGAATCTGCTAAATTCTTTTGCACACTTTTTCTATCACTGTTAGGGATTCCGGGCCATGAACTGCTCTGTATTGTGTATACTCTGTCACAGATTATGATGATTTAATATATTTGCTATTTCTTAGCAATCTTTCAAGGCCACAGTCTCAAGGCAGCTTATGCTACAAATCAATATCAAACCACTGTAAATGTAAACAAATTTAAAATAAGATATCTAATAAAATACAGTTCAAATATGTAGCAGCAGTAAAAAAAAAAAAAAAAAAAAAGCTTAATAACGCCCTTGTTGTTAAAAGCTAAGAGACAATGGGTATGTTTTAAAATTCCTTTTCACAGCAGCCCTAGAGGAAACCAGCTGTATGGAATCTGTAGGCAAGAACCCCTCTGCTCCTACTGATCTTAGGAGAAGGCCAGTGAGCAGTCTCCAAAGATGGATCTTCCGACCACTTAAAAGCTGCAGCAAAAACAAAATGGCTTGAACCTCATGCACATGCCCCAAATTAGCCTTTTAGAATCCTTAGTTTGTAATCCGCCTATGTAAGTGGCTGTACATTCTATGCATGCACATACTATGGGATGCATGAAGGGATTGGCTGTACCACCTGAGCTCTCGTTTTGCATTTGGTGGTATCTATGACCCATATTTTATACCTTGCTTCATGAACCTTGGGGGGCTTTTTTGAAAAGTCCTCCAGAATAGATTATCCAAGGTTGAAGATCTGGAGACTGGGAAGACAGGGACCTTGAAAAGTCTGACCTGAGTACTAGGTGTTTGACATCAAATCAGATTTACCTAGTTGGAAGGCTCACCATCGTGTGGTTTGTATGGACCTAAAAGTTTCTTTAGTATTAAAAGGAATCATCATAGTTATAACAAGAAAGGAATTTATTGGATTCCAAAAACATTTGTTAGTCTTGTGTGCTAGTTAGTTTATAACCTGCACTTCACTGGAATCTGCATGGCTGGGAGAGAGCCAGCTCTGCATGTCTTTCTCAAGGTGGACACAGAGGGATCTCTCCTCCAGGGCAGATTAGCTGGTTGTGGGACGGTGTAGGTGTGGTCTGTCCTGGTTCCCATTAGGCCATTCTTCCCCTAATGACTCTGTGCAGGCAATATTGCTGAGGCGTCTAATGAAGTTCATCTGAAGGCACAGGGTTGCCATCTTTTCCTCTGTCCCTCTGCCTTTAACAATACCATCCGAGCGCAGGTGACATTTTCCCACTAATGTCACCCTGGTAGGGAAAGTTTCCCTCCCCAATTTCAGAGCCAGTGTTCAAGAGACACAGACTGAAGCAGCAAGAAAGGAGGGCTGTGGGCTATGCTTTGACTAAGCCTGGAGAGTGTAGGACCATCACAAGTGAATGCTTTGAGCCTGCTGTTTGAGCCCGAACGGTTTTCTGAGACAGGTGTCATGCCTTCCTGTAGAAACATGATTAAATTAAACTGAAAGAATGCAGGATGAGGACAATGCCTTTGTGAAACACTAAAAACTAAAACTTTGTTTGAGGATATTGCACATGCACCCGCGTGTGCGCGCACACACTTATGTTTAAAAATAGAAAATCCAGGAGTTTGATCCATGGATTATTGAAGATGTAAAGATCTTTGTGGCAGTGCACAAAGATGATGACTCATCATCTTGGCCTGGTTCTTATCCTCTTCTAGCAGGGAGTCTTAGAACAGATGGTAAAGGCAGAGGAAATGAATAAAAGCAGATAGTGATTAACATTTTTAAGGGATAAATAGTTTCCATATTAACAGTATCTAAATATGTGACTTCCTACTACTGGGGGCCATCCAGAATGATTCCCATCAATGAGATGCAAGGCCTGTTATTTTTTAGATATACAAAAACATGGTATCAAATTATTTCTTAACATAATACAAAATCAAGATGGAATAAGACATGACTGCATAATTGCAGAGGTGATATCACATATGTAAATTTGGGCAAAAATAGCCTGATGGTTTTGGGTGAGAAAAGGCTGGTGGGCAGAGGGCCAACAGAACTGTTCTGAGGAAGATGCTGCTGATTATTTAACTTCCCCTCCTACCTTTTCATTAACAACTCTCGAGTTCTCACACAATGCTAACAGCAAGTGATGCTTTTTCCGCTAGCCAGTTGAGGGCTGCATATGGCCCATGGGTTGCCTACCCATGATTTGTGGAGATTAAGAAAATCCCTGCTTGATGTGTTATCTGACTAATCTAGCACCCTGTAAGGGCTCTTAAAGCAGACTCCGAGGAATGAGGCCATGGGAAGGAGGGGAAAAGTGTGCCTGGGATCAAGGTTGGGCCTGAGGGAACAGTGCCTGGTGGAATCTTTTGCTCGAATCTTGCTTGAGAAAACTGAAACAGACAGTGGCAGTAATAATGACAAGCCTCTTGAGGAGAGTAGAAGGTGAGGGTCTCCATCCTTCAAATAGACAGTGGACCATCCTCTATTTTGAAATCCTTTCTCTGAAGGGCTGTGAATTAAAATCTGGTTTAAAGATAAAGAATCATCCAAAGGAAGAACTGGACCTTGAATTTGCTCATCAGTGGCACCTAGACAGCTGGAGCAAGTCACACAACTCACCCATTTTTATTTAAATTATAATAAATATTTCTGAATGTGCATCTGCACATATAATTTAGCATATGTACACTTCATGCAAATAGGTGCTCTCTTTCATCTTCCTTTTTGCTGGTATATGACCTATTTCTTGGGAGGAGGCTTCAGCATATCCAACCTGAGTAAATATTCACGGTATGGAGAAACACACATGTGCAATATGTCATGTGAAGAAGTCTTTATTCATAAATGCTACTCCTGTTAATGAAATTTTTCCCATAAAGAACCCAATGCAATCTGGTGCCCACAAGTGTTTGCATACAGTGAAATGTATATGTATAATTAACATATGTGTAATCAGATATGTCAATGTATAATTTACATATGTATAATTGGATAGACATATGTATGATTTACACAGAGGCAGGTGGGTCTTATGCTGTGGGTTGTGGGACAGAATGTGGGACACAAGGTGGGGGGCTGGGTTTAATCTCTCCCGAGAAGTACGTGAATGTGGCCCCACATGCCTTTGCTGCAGCGTGTCTTTCGGAAGCATCACAAAAGACGAATTCAAACTGCCTTTGACATAGTGATCCAAAGTCTTGTACTCAGTTAACTGGGTTCCAGTCCACTCACCATTCCATTGTTGCCCTAATGATCCCCTTGCAATGTTATAAAATCAGACATAATAGAATGTGTTACTGTTGTCAGATGTGGCAGTTTAATTTCCAGTGATAGGCACCCACAGCTATCCTAATACATTGTGCCTAGTTGTAAATGGTTAGTCCTTGATTCGATTTGTGTTTGCCTCTAACCTGGTCTGCACCCTGACACACGGCTTTCCTCTAGTTCCTTTCCTGGTGTGAAAACTGTTCCTTTCTACGTTCACCGAAGTCCTCTCAAAAGCATCCCCCATCATTTGGAGATGCAACTTTCCACACTACTAGAAAATAGATTAGTTTTTCAAGTTTTAATTTTCCAGGATTTCAGCTGTGCCAGATCAGACACTGCAAGATCCCACAAAAGTTGTTGCAGGTCAAACAGCAAGTAATTGAATCACAGGGCAGTCCTGCTTTTGAGAAGGAATCAGGTGGCAGAACTAAACTCAAGTTTGCCATTTTTTAAGTACCAAAGCATGTCCTGTCAAATAAACACATGGAGAAAATGTGTGCTGAGAAAACAATTATATGGCTGAATTATTACTGAGCCACAAACCATATAAAGTAACCTACGGACTAGTGGGCGACCAATTTGGAACTAGACTGTAGCCCTTCAAAATGAGAAGAGGAAACCTTCCCTGAAAAAGAATAGACTAATATACATGTTAATAAGAAGATATCAATGCATAGTCTACAGAGCAGAATAGATTTAAAACAAGGCAGGTATTTCAAATAGACAAGCTGAACCTCTGTTTAACCTTTGCTTTGCTTCTCTAAGGGAATCATTAAAGGGAATCAGGAATGTAGTCTGATTTAAAATGTAGTCACATTTGAAATAATAGTGAAAATAATTTGAATTCTGTTCTTCAATTACCAGTTTTCAGTCTGGCAGGATGCCTTCTGAGAATAATTATTTTAATAATTGTCTCTTGTAAATTAGATAGATGTCGTACTAGATTTACATACCCACACTGTTCACCAGCATTTCCCTAGTACAGCTCTGAGGACTTCATCTTGACCTGCTATTCCCTCTGTAGATTGAAGGTGCCAATAGAGGGCACCCAGCATTAATAGTCAAGAAGGCTATTCTGCCTTTTCCCCTTAGTGTTTTAGATGGAAGAAGTAGAGGGAAAACACAGGATAGCTTCAATTGAAAGAAGACATTGCCTGTGCGTCCTATAAAATTCTATGAACGAGACCAGAGGATTGCTTAGTTGAAAGGTTCATCTGGAAGCACCTTGAGTGTGATGCTGTGAAAGACAATACGCTTCACAGTGGAGAATATGGCAGGGATCAAGCACTGCAGGAAGGTCCCTTCACCACTAATATAAGCTCAGTCTCTGGCTTCTGCCATCGAACAGTGGATTGGGAACCTGCATCCTTTGGTCCTCAGCATAGGAATTTAAAGAATCGCTGTATCTAAATGAGAAAGGTTATGCTTTCTGATTTCCCTGACAAAGGACAGTTAGGATTTGAAATGTGTTAGACTGCACTAAATATTTTATTCACCTTCCCTGTTGTTTTTCCATCTTTGCCTGTCTGATTTGGAATTCCAGATTTGATTTCTTCCTCATCTGGTCTAACCTTCACACTGAGGAGATTGCTTCGATGCAGATTCTGATGTTAGCTCCAACACATGAAACACTTATTCAGTAGTGGTTAGACCATAGTCAATAGCTTTCCTAGGACAAACCTGATATATACTGGAATGGTTTTATGGAACTGCAGAAGCAAGAGGAAAGAATACTCTGGTCTCATCTCTCAGCTTGATGGACAAGAGCCTTGTTCAAGCAGGAACACTAGCAAAGGAAGATGAGCTTGGCCCAAAGTGCATTCAGTGCCACTCTATAGCTCACCAACTAATTCTGGCCTCAAAAAAAAACAAAAAAACAAAAAACAAAAAAACCACCACCTCTTCCTTTCGCCTCCATTCCCTTTCCTTTAAGTGTCTTGTCATTTTAGTTTGTAAGCTGATGGCAGTTCCTGTATAGCTTATTTTGTTGATGATGATGATGTGGATGTGAGTTGCTTTGGGACATGTTAATTATGTGAAGAATGGGATAAAAATGTAGTCAGTAAATAAATAATAACAGAATGGGCAGCATTTGCCCTAGAACACTGGCATTAGAAGACGGATTTAAACACATAATGAAACAATTAATTGAATGGAAAACTAATACTTCCAGTAAGCAAGCAGGATATTTCTTAAGCAAAATGGAATTTGAATGTCTGCAAAGCCTCCCCCTCCGTATCATCCAGAGACATATTATCTGAAGGATTTGGGAAGGAATGGAATTTACCTCTGCTCAGTTGGAAAAAATGAGGTGAAGGTTTTGGGATGAATTTGTCCTAACAGATTAAAATGGGAGGAGAATTTACAGTAGGTGCCTTATGTTACCCTTAGATTAAAAATGGAGCTGCAGCAGATGTTGTGGCACTGATTTTGTATTACTTCTTGAGAGGTATGCCTTCCAGCTGAATGATCCTCCAGGTTGCTTGTAAATGTCAGTTATAATGGATTGCAATAATATCAACATGCACACACCCTATTCAAATACATATTTCAAGGACAGGTTGTGTTTTGTTTCATTTCCCCATTCCCAGGGCAACTGGGAGACTGGAGTAGTGCTTTCTGGCTGGGAAGCAGAGAGAGGCAAGCTACTTGCAGCTGGTGACACTGCTGAATTCCATCAGCTTTTTGGTCGAAACTCATCAGTTTGTAATCCTCATCTTAGTGTGGAACAATGTGGTATGGATGTGCTATTAAGCTCAGAATTGACAGCAAGCTTCAAATTGACATCAAGCATCTATAAAGTAGTATATAGATTCTCATCCTAAATTTTCCATCACCCTGCCACCCAGCCCCTGGCCCCAACTATTTGAAGCAGTCTCATTTGCTGCTTCTCTTGTTGACACACCACTGCTGCTACCACAGTTCTTGCTCCAGAGAAAGGGTCAGATAAAGCCCACAGGTCTGTTTTCATATGGCAGACTGGTAATTGTGGGTAAACTTCATATGACATCATAAGACCAGCAGGCCCTGCAAAAACAACCACTCAGAAAGTGACCACATAAAATGGTGAAGCATGAGGTCATGCCAGACTATTTGATTCCAAACTAGTTCCCAAAATGCACCTTGATATTGCACCTGTGCAATAACCCACCTGCACAGAAGAGATTTTGTATTCAAGGTGAACTCTTGCCTGAGCTCCTATGGATGAATTCGTTATGTTTCCAAGTAAGTTACAAATTCATTTAGAGTCAGTTTGCCCACCTCTGTGTGCAGTGTCCTCTCTCTGAATGATGGTTGGAATTGGGCAGGTTTCCTTGATGTTTTGTTCTTCCTGAGAGGTGAAGAGTTCAAAGATGGATCCCCTCTGCAACACTGATTATGCAGAACAGATTATAGCTTCACACCAGGGCACAACTGATAGGAACTCAATACATGACAGAGTCAGGATCACATGTACTTAGTGAGCATTGATGCTGACTGACCTGCATACATCCACCTTTCGAAGACTGAAGACGAAGCCATTTTTTTCTGGGTGCCTGGTCCAGTCCAAGATGATTCCAGTTCAAAAGGAGCAAAACATTCTTATCAGCCCTTTAAATAAACATTTAGCATAATGTTAGAAATTAAATATATGTGCAGTGTGTTTTTATGGCTACAATAATTTTAGATCCTATTATTGCAGTCAGATAGAAAGGCAGGGGATATATAAACTACAACAAATTCTAAGATAATATTTCTCAGGCAGACTAGATATTTTCACAGTTGGTTCCTTGTTATTGATTGTGATTCAGAAGATACTGGATGCTCTTATCAACAAGGTTTATGGGTTTGACCCCAATTGAGGCCACTACTTTTTGAGTTAAACTGTGCACACAAGATTGGAGACTATTTCTCCTATTTTTCTTTTGACTTTCTCAAAGAAAGAGTAAGGGCATCTTAGCCTTGATTCAATTTACTTCCTGCTGTGACTGTAGTGAGAGTTTGCTGCACCAAAGGACATTGACACTGGCGCTAGAATGTAGGTTGCAGATTTGGACTAATGTAGTTGCTGAAGATACAGTTATTGAACATGGGCATCACTATGGAGTTAAGAGCTAATTAATTAACCTGTAAATCTATTAGTTATTTAAGCATTATTTGTTAATCCTAAACTCCTCAATCTCAACACACTTATTGGAAAGCAAATCTTATTAACCTGATAAAAACTTCCAAGTAAGGGTGCTTAGAAAGAAGTAGGAGTGTTTCTCTAGCAAGACGTTTGCTGGGTCAAGCCCAAAATCCACCCAGACCAGCACTTGGTTTCCCACAGTAACCAACCAAATGACACCAAGAGAAGGGCAAGCAGGATGACAAGTGGTCTGGAAACTGAGTCGTATACGAAGGCTCTTAGGCAGCACATGGAGCAGGGGAAAAGACTAGAAAGAGTGGCTGGAAGTGGGGCATAAATGGATTAGCCCCTCTCCTGCTCTGCTTCCCAGCAACACACAGCCAGTGCCATCACTTCTGAATATTAGCTACGAGGGGCGTTCAATGTATTCTTGGTATCAGCATGAAGAAAAAGGAATAATAAATTGAAATAATTTTTATTTTTCAGTGTACTACCCCATAACTTCAATACACTTATTTCATATAGAAATTAACTTTTCTTTTCTTTTTGAATAAGTTTTATTCTTAATAGAACTAACAAAAAAGAAAGCTAAAAAAATAAAAAATCAGTCATCGAAAACATCAGGCCTACTGGGTCAGCCCCCACATTTTTTCTTTTTATGTTAAATTATAAACATATTTAAATCTATGCATAGTCCCATTTCTCTAGCCAATGATAAAAAGAGTCCCAGGTTTAGAAATTAACTTTTCAATTCCCTGTAAAAACAATACCCTTCCTCCTTGTTTAAAAAATGTGCATAAATTGCCACCTTGAGCTCTTCATCATTGGAAAATCACTTTCCACGAAGATCTTTGTTTAAATTCAGGAATAGGTAGTAGTCACCGGGGGCCAGGTCTGGGCTACAGGGTGGGTGGTTTATTTCTTTGAAACCACAGTCTCGCACAGCAGCCTTCAAAACACACGCTGTGTGAACGGGCGCGTTGTCGTGAAGAAGCAACACACCTGCAGTCAGTTTTCCCTGCCTTTTCTCTTTAATTGTTTCTCTTAAATTACGCAGAGTGGTTGTGTAAGATGCTGCGTTTATGGTTTCACCTTTTTTTGTGTACTCGATCAATAAAATTCCCTTTGAGTCCCAAAACACTGTGGCCATGATTTTTCCGGCCAATGGAGTGACTTTGAATTTCTTTGGAGGGTCAGCACCTTTTTTATGCCACTGCATGGACTCCTGCTTACTTTCAGGGTCATACTGATGAACCCAAGTTTCATCTCCAGTAACAATCCAGTCAAAAATACTCGATGGATCTTCACCACAGAGCTCTAAAAACTCCCTACAGCACTCGACTCGCACTTGTTTCTGAGGCACCATGAGCATTCGCAGCACCCATCTTGCACAGACCTTTGAAAGGTTAAGATGGTCATGAAAAATAGTAAATATGGCACCAACGGATAGGCTTGTCATCTCTGCTAACATTTTGAATTTTATTCGGGCATCTTCCAATACAAGTTTCTCAATTTTTTTCACATTTTCTTTTGTAGTGGCAGTAACCGGCCCGCCCGAGCAAGGGTCGTCTTCAATGCTTTCTCTGCCCATTTTAAATTCACTTGCCCACTTTTGAACAGTAGACAATGAAGGTGCAGAGTCCTGGTAGACGGCCACCATTTCTTCATGAATGATTTTTTTACTTTTTCCTTGTTTTGTAAGGCACTTAATCACAGCGTGGTGCTTGATTTTCTTCAACATTGTCGCGTCAGTCATCATGGTCGTCTTTCACTGAGGATTACTATGGAACTAATGATCACACTTATTTGAAATTTTGCATGTATACCCTCAGATAGTGTCATGAGCTAAAAAATAATTAAACTACCCACATCAATAACAAATCAACCCTATACCAAGAATACATTGAATGCCCCTCGTACCTTTGGGGATAGCCTTCTCCATGAAGTTGTCTAATCCAGCTAGCTGCCATTGATGCATCCACCACCTGAGATGGCTGCCATACTCTGGCTGGAGGAAATGCTAGATTCTAGTCAGGTTTTTGGCTAGTTACCAAAGTGGCTCATAGTGCAATACATCGTAAAGGAACCATTAACAGCTTGGCACAAACTAAAACAGAAGGCACAGTTCAGTTGAAGCAGGAGGTGGTGTTGAATGGTGTCTTTGCCTATGAGCCCACCTCTCCTGGGCTCTCCCTCAGAAGTCAGTTGGTCATTCATGGTGCTGTAGTTGAAGTCATGGGAGGTGTCTGATCATGTCTTCACCAGCCTCTCTCTGCTTCCACTTCTTAGGGGATTCAAAGTACTCTTGCAAGTCATTCTCAAGTCACACACACACACAAAATCAGGAAATGTTTTAATTGAAATATTGTCTCTGTTTCTGAAAATAAAGCAGTAGCTACCATGCTGAAAAGTAATGTTGAACCCATCTTTCCAATGTGTAAAGATTTTTTACACTTTGCAAAATCTTACATAAACTCTCTTCTATATTTTAGATGCTGGAATGACTTACAGAACTACTCTGAGACCTTCAAAACCCAGAACAAGAAGGAGTGCTGATGCTATTCTAGGAATAGTTTGCCCAGCCACTAGATTCAAATATTTAGAAATGTAAGTTTGACATGTATATGAATGTATGCAATAGGTCAAGAGATAATATACACTTCAAAATCTGAACAACTTTTACCAGATGCTCATTAATCAGAGCCTGATGCAGAGTAAAAGAAAAAAAATGCTTTTCTTGTACTCATATAACCTGTAATAGTGTACAACAAGATGATGAATGCTTTTGCAAATGTTTTATATTCTTTTAATTATTTCAATTTACCTGTTCAGTAAGAAATTTAAAAAAGTCATTTCTCAGTGCAGCTTTTTTCAACATTTTAACGATTTGGATTAAAGTAGGGTATCTAAACCTAGCAAATGTGAGACCTTGTTTATTGAACAAAACGCCTCTGAATGTAATACTCTGAACCTTCATTCTTCATAGGGCAATATACTGACATTTGAACTGACAACAGCCCTTCTTAAATGGGAGGTAGAATCTCGGTGGCCGACTAGGGCAGTAGAAGAAAGATCTCTTCCATATGAGGCAAAGAGGGTAAGTCCTGGCTGCTGTGAGATTTGCGTCTGGTTCAGATTCATACTCTCTGCCATCACAGCACAGCATTTCTCATTGCCTCTTGCAGGAACAATGTCTGCCTTCTATTGCCCTCACTGGCATGCTAGATCAATTAGTTTGCTCCATCCACAGAAATACATGCAGGTAATTGAAGAGCAAGATAAATCTGGCTTTGCACTCATTTTCTTCTCTAGCCACATGGTGGGGATGGAAATAGAAGGGTAGTAGGAATGTCACAATCTGTGATGTCTCATGATGGTAAACAGTGGGTCAAACAGGGGAAGCAAAAGCAGCCTGGTTGGGGACTCAAGACCAGAAGAACTGAGGTGACCACTGGGTGGCGAGGGCTTGAACCAGCAGGAGAACAGCATCTCCTATTCAGAGTTGGGCCCCATAGTGAGCTAGCATGTAGTATATGTGTGTGTGTGTGGGTGTCAAGGCAGTGGCTGCTCAAGAAGCAATGAGACACAGTTAGCTACAGCCAGGAGCAGGTATGAGAAGGCATTCTAACGTCAGAAGTCGGAAGGTTTCTGGGAATGCATCCTTCAGGCCAAAATATTTCCCTGCTGCTGCTCTAATTTATGCTACTCCAGCTTTCCTGCTCTCTCTCTTCTTGGATGGACCACCTGCCTGTCACTTGGCTCCACTCATCTGTGGATTTCCTTGTACTGGACATTGGGAATGGACGGTTTTTCCCATTCTGCACACTGTCTTTCAGTGATGATGTTCATCTGTTTCCTGGTGACACTTGAACTTGTGGCCACTGTGTGACCTTACATTCTATAGGAAACTCGTATTTTCAGTGTTGGTAGGACTGGCATCAAGGGTAGGCATGGTTGGGGCATGCTGAGGTCTCAGAAGTCCGCCAAGAAAAGCTCCCTGGAGGTGCTCCTCCTTTTTCCCTAGTGCAGCACGCGCGTCTAACTGCTTCTCGCTCTGGCCCAGACAATGGTGGCAGCGGGAAGGGCGAGCAGTGGATGCCACAGCCTGCTGGCTCACTGGCTGTTCTCTGTCAGGTCAAGAAGGGGTAGGGATGATGAAAAAGATTATAAGAAAGAACAGCAGCTGGTGGCAATGGGGGTAAGAAGGTCGACACCCTGAGGGAGGAGAGCGGTGGTGGACATCTTGCTCAAGAGCCCTCTGAAGGAGCTGGCACCGAGTCCTGGATAACCCTCTCAGAGCTAGAAGGGAGCTGTGTAACCCAAGAGCCATATCAGTGTTGGTGGGAGTGTGGGCATGTTGACACGAGAAAGAAGAAAGATGCAAGTTCAATGGAAAGGGGCTACGGCTTTTCCTCATATGAAGATTTGGATAGCCATTGCTTAGTCTTTGGTCATCTCTGTTCTGTGATTTGGAAAGATGCTTATCAAGTATCTCTAGTAAAAAGGCCCATTTTCCTGTTAGTTTATAACATCCTCGGTAGGATAATATCAGAAAAAACTCAAGCCTGCAACTGATCTAGAACTGGTGTCCTGAGGCATATCAGGCTGATATTCAGAACCCAGCTTGGGCCAAAGGAGGAAGTGGTGAGGTGATAGGATTGTGATGCTTCTGATTCCAGTTGCGGGGGGAGCGTACTCAGTTCAGAACAGACCCAGGCCTCAGGCCCACAGAGGAGGAAAAAAGCACAATTTTACAATACTATTTTACATGTGCCCTCAAGTCACTCTGTGTGTGTCTTTAAAAGGCTCTGATTCTTAAAGATGCTGCAATTGGTGCAAAGGGATGCATGGACAGAGGAGAGGAAGGCATTTGATTTCAGAAAAAAAAATAAAGATATGGGAAGCAGGAGGTGAAGTGCATGTAGACAAAAGCCTCACCAATGGAGCAACTGCAACAGAAATAACCAGGGCCTTTATTTCAGCACGTTTGCATGGACAGAAAGCTGGTAGATTCAGGGCTCCAGATGAAAGGTCCAGGGCCCCAGCCCTAGTCTTCTCTCCTGACCCCTATATAGTTTGTCCACTGATTGGATCTGTATAACTAGACCTGTTCTTGATAGCTCCAGCAGCCTGGAACACCATTAGCTTGAAGCACCATCAGATTGTTTCCCCTTCTGTTTTGGCCTATCCTGCTCTGAAATTCGCAGAAGTTGGGTCTGGTAGCAAGTTACACAGGTGAGAAATTATATTATCCTTTTCTCCTTGACATTATTAGATTATCCTTTTCCAGGAGGGTGCCCTTTAGATATTTTAGACTGCAGCTCCTAGTGTTCCTGACTATTAACCATGCTGCCTGGACTGATGGGAGTTGAAGTCCAAAACATCAGGAGGACACAGGCTGTGGAAGACTGTGACAGCTGACCCACAGGAACATACAGACATAGCAACACAGCTTACTGCAGTCTGGGACAGAGAGCTTTTAAATAAGCAGGCCCTGATATGTAGTGCAATGTATCTGACCACATAAAACAGGGCAGAGAGAATCAGACCTGGAACAGTCCAGAAATATGACCAACTCCAAAAGACCTACATTATCTTCCTTGCTATAGATATGTTTGAGTTCCAGTTCTTTGCACCGTGCAAAAGCAGGCAGTGAGAATTCCCAGCATCTTACAGTAAATTGTCTATGCAAAAGGAACACCATGATCCATTCTCACTGGGAAACCAATCATCTCGACCTTTTGTTAAAGGAGGGCGGAAGGCATGAGCCCAGCTGCTTTTGAGCCAAAAGCTTTCTTTCCTTCACAGCCATATCAGTACATGTGGGAACTGCTTGTACATTTCTGAAAACTGTGTGTGTGTGTGTGTGTGTGTGTGTGTGTGTGTAGGGTGGGGGGGAGAAGTCAAATCAATTATCTTAATGCCTCAATTCTGGGGTGAATTCCAAAAATAAAATGGATGCTCTTGTTTCCAGACTGTGTCTTAAAAAAACAAACTACAGACAAGAAAATCCCTTCTAAGAAAACTAAGCCAAGTGAATGGCTTTTCAAGAGTACACTTTAAACCATCAGTTTATCCTGCATGCATGTTGTTATGCGAAGCCGATCCTAACCACTTCTGCCTTCACGGAAAGCCAGTGGTTATGATCTACTGCTTCGCATGCCAGCATGGGAGCCTGACTACAGCCCTGCAGTCAAAACGAGGGAAGAGGAATCTATTCTAGGGATTTTTACCAGCCTGGTAATGCCTGACCCACTGACATGTCACGTGATGCACCCTTCAGGCCAACCTTGTCACACTATTTCTGCCATTATTCAGACCACGTACAACACAACTGTTTTCCCATAATATGTACTGCAGTGTGTGCTAAACTTGTGATACTGTTCTGGGGGAAGAAGAGGTGGTTTCAGTGAGTGAGTTGCTTTAGGGGAGGGGTGTTGCAAGGGAAGTATCATACTGGGTCTTTAAAACAGTCACAACAACCACAACATACCATTTGCTAATGCATACATGCAGAGGTGTGAATCTGTGAATAACATACCATCTTATATGGCTTTAAGTGCTAGGTGTGGAACAATTAGCTGAAAATGCCCTGATATACATGCCCATTCAGAAGTAAATCCTCACCTTCAATGGCATTCACCCATCCAAAAGTTAGCCTGTGACAGAGGCTGCAAAATATGTCTACTGAAAGGTAAATCACGTTGCCTTTAATGGTGTTTATTCCTACAAAAATCAGCTTGGGGGAAGGGATTGTTTTGGCTTGCCAAGGACTCTGAATTACTTTTTTTAAAACCTGGTTTCTGTGGAGCAAACAAAAACAAACTACCCAAACCTCCTTTTGAAAGGGCCATTTCCCTGTACATACCACTTTTCCAATTCCTCCTCCTGCCACAATTGTATTTGTATATGACATAAGCTCATGTTTCCAACACAGTGGAAACCACTGTTTTCATTATCATGTGCCCCAACAGCAGTAAATGCATTTTGCATCATTCTTGCAATAGCGCCCTCTGATAAATGGAAGGGACCTTAGTGTGCATTCCATTGGCTTCATTCCTACAACTCCGGATGACTTCACATCAGGATTTCCCACATCAAAAGTTCCACTAGGATTCCCAAACCACAGGTGGATCCTTAATATTTTACCTCAAGGGAATGTCCACACAATATGGTTATATTTGCATTGTTTTGGGATCCCCTCCAAGACTGGCATAATCATCACCAGTGTATATGGATGTGAGTCTTCCTCAACCAACTGCCCTCCAGATATTTTGGCTTCCTCTCCCAAGAGTCTCAGCTTGCATGGCCAATGGATAAAAATAATGGGATTTGTTGCCCAGCACAAGTAGAGGGCAGCAGGTTGGTGAAATCTCATTTAAATGTATGAGTTTTCTCCTTCCTCTGTTATTTGGTGATTTCTGGGGTCAAGTGTTCTTTTTGTTTTGTATGAAGAGGATGGCTTCATTCTTTTTGCTGTGATCATACATTGATTTATACATTTGAAAAAACTCATAGCATGCGCAAATGTTGTGCAGATTTGTGTCCTATGGGCCTGGCTTCTGGATCTTTTCAGGGCCTAGCAAGTCTTCTGTGCTTGACTCTGATGCTGCTTGTACACAGGCCAGTGCCTGTGCCTCGGCTCCGGGATGGGACACCCCAAAGGGCAAGTGGGGCAGTAGGGAAAGAGAGTAAATGTTGCCCCCTGTTGAGAACAAGGGCGAGGGGCAGACGGGAGGTTTGCTGGCCATGGCTGTTGGCTCCACAATGGGCCCTGGGGAGCAGGAAAAGGAGCTACACTGTTTCTATGGTGACATGATCACAAACAAGTCAGAGCCAAGGATGCTTCACATGAAGTCCAGATACCTCTGGGAGTTTCCATGTGACATATCCTGGTTTTCCTCTCTTGTACCACTTTCAAGCATATCAGGAGAAAAGTCTTTCTAACTAAAGTCTTTATTCTGTTACCATTGATCAGCCAGTCTGGCTTTGTAATACAAAAGAAGAGTATTTTTAATTGAGGTAATGTTGACTATATTGGTTTTAAAAAAAATATATGTAAACCGTCTTGGGAATTTTTAAAATGAAGGATGGTATTTGAAAATTTTAAATAAGTAAATAAATATTACCAAACTCAACAAAAAAAGACAGCAGTGAAGTTAGAATACTAACCATTATGGAAATGTGGTTTAATGATAAGAAGTTGCTTCCAAACTGAATACTTCTCTTCCCTCTACAAACCAAAACTATTGTTGCTTATGGGCCAATCACAGATAGCATCTGATGCTTCCCGGTTGGTCCCCCCTTTACCTGACAGCATAAAATTGGACTGATGTTTAACCTGCCCCCTCCTGTCCTTGAATGTTCAATTGAGTTTCCCAGGGGACTCGAAAGTGTCTAGTTGGTTGGCCTTGGCATTTCAGCTAAGCATTCCAATCCCACTTCTTCTAGTTCTCATTCTGAATTTGAGGGAAGAAGCTTTATAGGGTGTATTATGTGAAAAGGGGGCCCAGTCCCTACAACATGTACACTGGGGCACCTACTTCAAAAAGCTGCGTGTTGTGGCTGTTTCTGAGTTTGAGAGAAGGACAGTACAGGATAGAGAAGAAGGATTAAACAGTTCCAAATCTGAGCAGGTAGAGAGACAGGACTGACATGGTGGGGCCTTGAGATCCTGGCAATGTGTTTAATAAAATATTGATTTTTAAAAGGGTTGCAGCCTTAGCTATTATGCTTCCCTGCTGCTCAGCACTCAGGTTTCCAGAGGCCCTTAAAAACACTTTTGCTCTCTGCCCTGCGAACTGCTTGATTGTTAACGCCATGATACCTAATGTTATGTGTCAAAGGGTATTAGAAAGTCAAGAGGTAACGCGATAACACAGTTATGTACCTTTGCAGCTAATGTGCAATGTCATGCTTGCATACAGAGTAGTCAGGTCTGTGCAATTCCGTCCCTCGGAGCTGCAGCAGCCTCCCAGCCCGTCCCAGCACCAGATACAAATGCCTTTTTGTTCTGTAGCTTTGACTCCGGTTTATGGTCCCCATCCCTCACCGCAAGAGTGCCACCAAGGCCAGCCAGGCACTGTTCTTTGCACCGAAGCGAGACTGTTGCCGTATCCACCCCACTTTATTCCTCTGATAAAGCACAGCTGTCGGTCAGCCCACACACTGCTTGTGTATTGTAGTTATTGTGGTCTAGCCAGCACACAGGTACTGTTGTGACATTATTCCAGACTTCCTCTTGCTCTACTACACTTCCTATTCATGCAGATTAACTTTTATTTCAACATATTCCACCTTTAAGGCCAACAGCTCTTTTCACTATTGCAGCTTTTTCTTTGTGAGTCTTCTGTTAAAGACTCTGTCTTTGCAACCCTCAGAGGCTCAGCACATTCATCCCTTCCCTTGGCACTTTGCAGCCACCACCCAACCACAGTTGCACTACTAAGTATACAGAAAAACACCCCAGAAACTCTTAACTGTATCATCCCAGTGTGTCTGCAGCAGGAATGACTCAAAACAAGACTGTGGTTCTTTAAAAGGATGTTATTTAACGGTGCTGCTGCTTAATGCCAGGTCAGTCCACAACAAATCGTCCCTCATCCACGACCTGATTGTGGATGAGGGGGCCAACCTGGCTTGCATAACAGAGACCTGGGCAGGAGGGGGGGGATGTCACCCTCTCTCAAATGTGCCCCCCCCGGTATCTAGTTCAGCACCATCCACGCCTAGAGGGGAGGGGAGGGGAGGGGAGGGGGGTTGCTTTGGTTTACCAAGTCTCCATCTCCCTCACGGGACTTCCAGTCCCTTCGAGGCCAGAGCTGGAGTGCCTCTACTTGGTGTTGGGCGACCGAGACAGATTGGGGATTCTGTTGGTGTACCGTGCACCCTTCTGCCCAACAGACTCCCTGCCTGAGCTGACGGAGATCGTCTCAGACCTGGTGTTGAGGACCCCCAGGATGTTGGTCCTGGGGGACTTCAGTCTCCATGCCGAGACTGGTCTGACCGGGGCGGCTCAGGACTTCATGGCCTCCATGATGGCCATGGGGCTGTCTCAACATGTCACAGGCCCAACCCATGAATGTGGACACACTCTGGACCTGGTTTTCTCGACGGGGCAGGAAGAGGGTGGTCTGAGGGTGAGGATTTTATGTCTGACACCCATGTCATGGTCAGATCACTTCCTCGTGAGGTTTGTGCTCGAGAGTGGCCTTTCCCTCTGTAAGGGTGTGGACCCGATTGTGCGGGTCCACCCCCGGAGCCGGATGGATCCGGATGGATTCCTGAAGGCACTGGGGGAGTTTCCGGCTGATAAGACTGGTGCTCCTGTCGAGGCTCTGGTCAAGCTATGGAATGGGGAAATGACCAGGGCTATTGAAACGATCGCTCCTAAGCATCCTCTCCCACCAGGCAGAGCCCACTCTTCCCCTTGGTATACATCTGAATTGTGGGCAATGAAGCAGGTTGGGACACGTCTAGAGCATAGGTGGAAGAAATCACGGGATGAATCTGACCGAACACATTTAAGAGCCCATTATCAGGCCTATGCTGTGGCGGTGAGGGCGGCGAAAAAGAAATTCTTCTCCATTTCCATTGCCTCCTCACAATGCCGTCTAGCGGAGCTTTTTCAGGTGGTACAAGGGCTGGTTCATCCTGACCCTAAGAAAGATCTTGTGCCACCCTCGAAGGCCCGCTGTGACGACTTTGCCAAGCATTTCAGGGAGAAAATCGCTCAGATTCGTCACGAGCTGGAGTCCACTAGTAACCCAGAGGCTTCTAGGGAAATACCAATGTCGCCGTCTGGTCCAAAATTGATGGATGAGTTTCAGTTACTGTGGCCTGATGATGTGGACAAGGTGCTTGGACGAGTACATCCCACCACTTGCCTATTGGACCCTTGCCCATCTTGGCTAATTAACAACGCCAAGCATGGGATAGGGACCTGGATCTTGGAAGTGGTTAACGACTCTCTGAAGGATGGCCGGGTACCTTCCCCTTTAAAGGAGGCGGTAGTCCAACCTGTCCTGAAGAAGGTGTCACTGGATCCAGAGATGGCCATTAATTATAGACCAGTGGCCAACATCCCATTTTTGGGCAAGGTGTTGGAGCGGGTGGTGGCGGGACAACTCCAAGCACTCTTGGATGAAACTGACTATCTGGACCCATTTCAGTCCAGCTTCAGACCCGGGTACGGTACTGAATCTGCCTTGGTCGCCCTGTACGATGACCTGTGCAGGGAGAAAGACGGGGAGTGCGTCCCTGTTGGTCCTCCTGGACATCTCAGCGGCTTTCAATAGCATCGACCATGGTACCCTTCTGGATAGGCTAGCGGGATTGGGGGTCGGAGGCACTGCTTTGCAGTGGTTCCGCTCCTATCTCAATGGCCGATTCCAGAAGGTGGTGCTGGGGGACTTTACCTCTGCGCCATGGCAGCTTTCCATTTCGTCCCCTTTGCTATTTAACATCTACATGAAACTGCTGGGAGAGGTCATCAGGAGGTGTGGGCTGCAGAATCATCAGTATGCTGATGATACCCAGCTCTACCTCCCATTTTCCACCAATCCAGGTGAGGCAGTGGCTGTACTGAACCGGTGCCTGGCTGAGGTAATGGGCTGGATGAAGGCCAATAAACTGAAGCTCAATCCAGACAAGACAGAGGTCCTGTTGGTAGGCGGATCGGGCTTCAAGGTGTTGGTTATTACCCATAAAGCCCTTGACAGCTTGGGTCCTGGTTACCTGAAGGAGCGCTTATGTCCATATGTGCCCGTCCACCCCTTGAGATCAGTGGGAGAGGCCCTTCTCCGGGAACCCTCCGTGAAGGATATTAGGAGGGTAAGTACCCGGAGGAGGGCTTTCTCTGTGGTGGCACCCCACTTATGGAACGCACTCCCCAGAGAGGTCTGCCTGGCGCCGTTGTTATTTGGTTTTCCACGCCAGGTCAAGACCTTTTTATTTAAACATCATTTTAATTGTTAATATTATTTATTGATTTTCCATCTTTGGCCAGGACGTCTTCAATTATATTGTTTTTATATTGCTATTATGTTGTTATTATTGTTGTGAGCCGCCCTGAGGCTTTGGCGAATGGGGCAGCATAGAAGCTTCCTAAATAAATAAATAAATATTGTCGTTTTTGCTTCCGCCCAGTGACTTTTGCAAGTTTCTTCCCAGGAGATCAAGCACCAGCAAATCCAGCTTGCCACCAATATCTGAGGGAAAAAACCTGAAATTGACAGGGGGAACTGGTGTAGGGAAGGTGTACAGGAGCAGAACTGGGCAAGCCACCTGAACAATAACCCTGATTTGCATTCCCTTGTTGACAGCTTGAGTTTCCTAGTGTAATTATTCTTGAACTGGATCCCCTTGAAAGTGTGGGAATTCTAGGGGGAGGGAAGATCCTAAAGCAGATGCTGCTCTTTTCTCCCCATTCCACAACAGCCAAAAATTTGAGTGGACTAAAGAATTCCTGTCCTGATCCAACCTGTACCTGTGGGAGGTATGTCTCTCACTGCCCCATCAGCCCACTGTAATTGGGAAAGAAGAGAGCTCCGAGTGAGCTACACCTTCACTCTCTTTGACATCTCTCTGCACATGGTTTTAGTTATGCTCCTACAGTGCAACTGATGGAAGTCAGATTAGCATCCCAGTCTACAAATCTTCACTTGCCGCAGCAAGTGTGTTTATACAAAACTGCCTGCAAAGATCTTTGTAGGCTTTGATTATTTGTATGTGTGGCAGGGGTACAATAAATTTCTGAGAGTAAGGTCTTAAAAACATGTTTAAGGGGAAAAATTCCACTGTCCTGACTGCCTTCTAATTTGCTGCAGACATCATTCCTTGACTATAGGACAGCAGTTCCTGCAACACCTGATGCAGAAACATCCTTTTTGATAGAAAGCCCTACCCAGGCCTAAAGGTAGCCTAAAAGTTTCAGGGGATGCTGAAATAGTAGGAGGTGGCCTATCTAGTTTGCAGGCCTTTTAAAGATAACATTATCTTAACACATTTAAACAAAATCATTTAACACGTATTTTTGTGGCCATGCTGCAGTTTATGTACACTCAACAATTTTCACTTAAGTAACTTCTACACTTGTTATGGTCCTTGCCATGAATTAGCAGCAGCAGCAAGATTTTAAAAATCAGGAATAACCCCCTAGTAGAATGTAAAGAATAAGGAGTATTCATCTCAGGTGTCACATGGATTACAGGAATTATCAGGCATGTGTCAGTAGCACACATTACAGCACCCCCCCCCCCAATAATAGCATCTTCACCTTTAAGAAGAACAGGCTTTCTCAGTGGTTTCTAAAATTTCTGTAACAAATGTAGTTATTTGTCTATAAAAAATGTAAGGGGGCAGAAAAAATTAGGGGGCAGAGTGCCTCTGGCAATGGGCCCAAAGCTACCATGAGGTGTTGAACTACTCAACTACATTTCTGAGAACCTCCTGGGGCCGCATTCCTTTGCTGGACAAGGTAAAATGAGAGAAAACACCCAATATTTCTGTTGTAGGCAATCCTTTGGAGAGGTGTTTCAACCTTTTAGGCTGGGGGAAAAGAACATGCAAAATCAGGGAAACCAGCAGAAGATTGGTAGTCAGGGGAAGGGGTGTGGACACCTGAGGAACTGCAGGTAGGCTGGGTTTTGCCCATCAGCTGGGGGTTCAACACACCTGCCCAACCCCAGTTTTCCAGTGTTCAACTGTTCCAATTTTCAAACAAAAGAGGCTTATGAAAAAAGTGGAAATCCTTCAAATTCACTCTTAGGAAGTCCTAATGAATTCCCTAGTAGCACAGTCAGACCTCCATGTTTAAATTAGGAGACACTCAGATTACTCTAAGAATGTATAGTTCATTTATTTGTGTATAAATATGTGAGTCACCTTTCAGTGCAGGTAGGGCCTCTAGAATGGTACAATGAAATTATTTCTTGATCCTTGTCTTCCTTGTACGTGGCATCACAGTAACTTGCAGGTTTCACCCATCTGAGCGTATGCAGCAGGCAGAGAACTAAAAGGTGCATGTGCCCCTAGCTCCCCATCACAGGATTTATCTTAGTAGGCATACCTGTAATTGTACACAGTAGACCCTTACTAAAGTGCCTCATCCTGTAGCCTGGAGAAGACCCCCATTGTGTGGAAGTGTTTGTATTTACATATGAAGCCCGAAACAGCTTGGGTCCTGAGCGCCTGGACCACCTTGGATCACCTTCTCCCGTATGTTCCTACCCATCTGTTCAGATCCATTGAGGAGGTCCTTCTCCATCCCCTGGGAGATGAGGGGGATGTTGGCTGGAAGAAGAGCCTTCTTGGTGGTCATGCCCCACCTTTGGAATGGTCTTTTCAGAGAGGTGCACCTGGTACCATTGCTGCTATCATTTCAGCACCAGACAAAGAAATGCCTCTTTTCTGGCTGTTTTAATAATTGATTTTAGTGGTTAATTTTAACTTACAGTATAATTATATCTTCTCCTTCTTTGCTTGATTTAATTTAGATTTGCTTATTTTAATGTGTTTATATAATAGTTTAATTCTGATATATTATGCTTTTATATTTTGATTATGTTGTTATGTTGCTAATACATTTAAATATGTTAATTTAATGTCTCATTTTAGAATGTTTTGCTGTTTTAATTGTTGTGAGCTGCATGGACAGCCCAGATATGGACTATTGTAGTGGCATACAAATTGAATAAATGAATAAATATTGCCCCATTTAGTTTTACAGTAGCTAGATTTCTTAGTTGGGTTACCCAGTGTGATTTTTTAACATAAACATGTATGCCTCAATACTAGACAATGGGCTATCAGTGGCTACGAGTCAAATGGCTGCATATGATCTCCTTTAATTGAGGTGGTATACAGCCATGTGACATATGCAGGATGGGTGCTTTTTTTTTTTTTTTTTGCATTCATGTCTTGCTTGTGAGCTTCCTATAATCATCTGATTTTTTATTGTGGAAACAGAGTATTTGCAGTAGATTGATCTATTGAGTCTAATCTAGCATGACAGTTTTGTGTATGAACATTATTAGCATATACAGTTAGGAAACAGCTCAGCTCTCTCTCCTCCGTACAAGGGATGGCAGCTCTGAAGGAAGCTACACTGAAGTTATTTTTATGCTATGTCTCCTAGTTTATTTATTTACTATACGTATACCCTGGCTTTCTGCTTCCTCAGAACTCCAGGCAATGTACATAGGGTTCCCACACTGCCTTCCAGATTTGCTTATTTTTGGTAAAATGGCTGTGTCAGGTCTGTGAAGAGGAAGGTACACAATGATGCCATCTCTTCATTCTGAAACTCTGTGGCTGCAATTCACACTTAATGCTAAACAATATCATAGAGTTACCATGCATCATGGTTTCTTACCTGGTTTTTGCGTTCAGACAATGGTGAGGTTTCCACCTTCCCCTATCATTCCTCCTAAGGACAGCAGGTATTCCATCAGCCTCCAGAGCTGAAAATTGATCTCCTCCAGCAAGGACTGCTCTTTGCTCTACAGCAGCACCTTTCTAAAACATTGTTTATGGGTTCACACAATCGAGCAAGCCATGGTGGAGCATGGAAACCTTAGAACAGACCATTGTTTCTGTCTGGTTACACAGAAACTTACCATGCTGTACCACTCTGGCTGGGTTTACAGAACACTATAAACCATGCCATGGTGGTTTCAGCTGTGGTTTAGTGTTATATGTGAGCCTAGCCTGTTTATGTAAGTGGGGTGTGCATGTGTATAAAATGAATTGTAGTCAGAGTTTTAATGGCCTGTAGTGCAGGGTAATTCCAGGCATATTTACTGAGAAAACAGATCACACTGAATACATGACACCTATGCCAAGAGATCTACACAGGACCTCAACTAATTTTCAATCAAAATTCAAAGTGTTTTTTTTTTTGCTATTTCATGCCCTCATCAGCTTGGACTGAGCCATCTCAGAGAATGCTTTCTTCTGTACAAATATAAGAAACTTCCTTATATGAGTCAAACAACTAGTCTGGCTCGTTCGGTAGCTTTTTCTGACAGGCAGCAGCTCTCTAAGAGAGGAGATGGGCAAGTTGTAACTCTCTAGGTGCTTTGGCTTACCATGTTTTGGCCGGCCAAAACATTCTCCATTGGCTGTACTGATGAGGATTGATGGGAGTTGCCGGCCAAAACATCAGGAGGGCCACAAACACCTCTTACTCCCCACTAGAAGGTCTGGGGCTGATGGTCTACGACTTTTAACTGGAGACTGGAAGAGTGGGGTCTGGTACTGTCTACCTGTGTTCTGCTATGATGCTGCCACTCTTGAATGAACCTTTCCCTCTGCATCAGACAGCAGACAGGGCCCTATTCTGAGTGCCACCCATGTGTGATGCTAGTTTGGGCAGACAGAAGTAGCATTTCCATTTGAATCATTTTTATCTGAATTGGTCATTGAAACATGCAGTAAAAGAAACAAGGGCATGGAAAATACATATATTCATGCTTTAGTCTACGGGGAGTGCACACTTTCAAACAAGGCCTGCCAAAATGTGTACTTTGCCATTTGAACAAAAAGAAAACCAGGTCACAACTGAAAACAGAGTTGGGAGAATCTCATACATATTGATCATTGCTGATCCCTGGGTATGAGGGGCAGAATAATGTAAGTGCTGGCACCTTTGTTATGGAATACTTCCCCACCAACTGATAGGATTAACTGAGCCACACAGTTTTTATATTTAGGAGTTCAGTTAAGACCAGGTTGTTCCAGTAAAAAATAAATTTATTCCAGATTGTAATATTCTATTGGAAGCTACTACATCAGAGTAGTAGCTTCCAATATTAGTAGTTGTTGATTTTTCTGATTGTTGATTTTTATTAATGTATCAATGTAATCAATGTCCTTTTTTTGTTTTGGTGGGATTTTGTTTAAACCACTGAATCTTAAACCAGTTTACTCAGAAGTAATTCCTATTGAGTTCAACAGTGTTTACTTCCAGATAAGTAGGTATCAGATTACAGCCTAATTGTTGTTAGCCTTTCTGACTTTTAAAAAAATGTGGTAGGATATACATTGAAACAAACTACAGCAAGATGAAATTATAATATCTGGATGATTTCCCCAGACGTAGAGGAATATTAGTAGAAGCATTTTGTGATAATGTGAGCTGTATCAAGCCTTTGATATAAATCTAAACATCGCACAAGAGTTCCTTATGCCTTTAACACATGCAATTATAAACGTGGCAAAGTCCATATGGTTGCCTTGTGACAAATTCAGCAAAGCAGGTTTAAAGACAGTTGCTTGTTCAATAAGCCTATCACTGGACTAAGATCGAGGTCCAACCACTTCTACCTTTCACATCAATCTTACATCAACAATTAATATAAACCCTTTAAAAAGTAAATTCTGCTAAGATGGCAGCAAATTTATTTTATTTATTTAAAACATTTGTATGCCGCCCCCATCGCAACGAAGCCTTGGGGCGGCTAACAACAAACAAAATACATAAATACATAAATACATAAATAATAACAATATAACAATAAAAATTTATTTAAAAACCCCTGGTGCATCTTGGCTAAAAATTTAAAATCCTATAAATACAAATAATTTAACAATTAAAATAAGTTTTAAATAAAAAGGTCTTGGACTGGTGCCGAAAAGCAAATAATGACGGCGCCAGGCAGACCTCTCTGGGGAGCGCATTCCATAGATGGGGCGCCACCACAGAGAAAGCCCTCCTCCGGGTACTCACCCTCCTAATATCATTCACAGAGGGATCCCGGAGAAGGGCATCTGTTGCTGATCTCAAGGGGCGGGAGGGCATATATGGATGCAAGCGTTCCTTTAGATATAAATTGTGCCCACTTATCTGACAGTAAGGTGTACTGAATTCTATGGGACTTACTTTTGAGTAAGTAGACTTTTGAATAGTCTTGTATTGACTTGGACTGTGTGAAGATCTACTGTGTCAGGTACTGAAAACTGAGGGTGCAATCTTATGCATGTGTATACAGGAAACAATAAACTGTGAGCTGGCTCGCAAAGGCTCAGAGTCAGATTTTGTCGAAACATACATAAGATTGTGCCCTGAGCAATTTGGACGATGTTATGCATATAACCCAATCTGCAGTGCTCTGCAAACATAATCATCAGAAGCTGTCCAACTTCCTTATTTGCAATTCGTTCCACACAGGGCCACTATGAATGGAAGCAGAATAGCCCCCAGGCCATTCCTTGTGACCTCAGGTGCAGGTTAGTTTGCATGCAATAACATCAAGGGCCTGGATCCCCACACACACACAAACACACACACACACTCCCCACCACAATGCCTGTTTGTTGATACCAATTTTAGTTTGGTAGAACCCCTGTTGATTCCCCACCCCTCATGAAAATCATGTGGTATAGCTTTTAATGAGGTCAGGAAAAATAAGGTGTTTTGTAGATGCTACTGCAAATCATAACCACCTACAGGGTTTTGGCTGTTGGGCAGTAAAGGCATTAATTAATTAAATCATGATAGCATTTTGGACAAAGAAAGGAAAAATGAAACTGCCTTCTGCATTAACAAATATTTTAATGGTTCTACAATCCTATATCTGTTCATCTGGGAGGGAACAACTGAGGAAGAAGTGATTTGACTTCTGAGTAGACATGTTTAGGATCGCACTGTAAATCTAATACCAGAAAACATCCCAAAATCCGTATTAGGATTCCTACTTCTATTTCAATGTTTCTATTAAACCAACTCAGATGTTCAGGTTTCCAGGTTTTCGCAGGAACTTCAGTTCACTTTCGAGATGATTGGAACTCCCTCGTTTATAAGTTACATATAAGTTACCCCGTTAATGGTATTACCCGAATATGGATTTGGGGATTTTTCTTTTGCCACTTTTGATTTCTTCGTGAGAAAAGAAAACACGGAACCCTGCCTGCCTGCCAAACAATCGTACGCATGTCTATTCAGATGAAGCCCCACTGAGTGCCAGAGGATTTTCCCCCAAGTAGGCGGGCACAGGACTGCATCCGAAGATGCCTTCAGTAGTTCCATGCGGGCCGTCCAGCGTCTCTTCAGTCTCGCCGGGCAGCCCAATTCCCAGTCAATGACCGACTTCTCTTCACGCCGTTTCTCTCTCACCTGCGCTCTACTCGCAGCTGAACAATCAGTTCTTACGCCTTCTTCCCCCGCCCTTCGTATGACAGACAACTCTGTACACTCTTAGTCCCGCCTCTCTTAAGGCCTGCACAGTGGCGATTGGCTCTGGCGGCGGTGGGCTCGGTCTGGCACCGACAAGCGACACCCGCGCCCTGAGCAGGGAGGGCCACGCGATTGGCTGGTGCGCGCGCGGGGATCTCCCCGCCCCCTTCCAGCAGCCCGGCAGCGCTGCCTGCCGGAGAGTGGGGCGACTTCTAGTTGAGAGATGGCGGCCACCGCGGGTAGATCGCTGCTGCTCCTCCTCACCCGGACTCCCGGTGGCGGAGGAGGAGCGGCGCTGACAGCCGCCGGCCGCTTCCCAGGGCTGGCGAGGCACCGTCAGCAGCAGCGGCACAGGACGGTGAGTCCCTGGGGCGGCGCCCTGGAGGCCGGGGCTGAGGGCTGGGACGCTGGCGAGGCGGAGCGGGCTCGGGCGGCGGGCTCGCCGTTGCTCTTCGTCGGAGGCGCTCCGAGCCTCCTGGCTGAGGCGTGCGAGGCGGCACTTGAGCGGCGGGCTTTCTTTTGACGCGGGACGTGCCCGGTGCCGCCCGCCGGAGCCTCCCCGTTCTTCCCTCCCTTAGGCAGGCAGCCCAACCCAGTGCTTGCTCAGGGTCCGCCCCGCTAGTGGAAGGACCGCCCGCCCGGGACAAGGGCGACCCCCTTCTTCTCGTTCGGTTTCCCTTTCCTTCCTTTTCTCCTCAGCGCCCGGGTTGGGAGCAAATCAAGGCGTATCGTTGTCGCTGGCAGAGAGAGAGAGAGAGGGAGAGAGAGAAGGAGCTGCATGCTGCGGTGTGCGGAGAAAAGAGGCGGAGGAGGGAGCTGCTACTGCTGCAGTGACTTGGAGATCCAGGAGCCGCTGCTCCTTTCCCCGCTGCTGCATCCCCTTGTTATCTCGGCACAGCAGCCGGCCATCCTCGCGTGGGCCCGTCGCAACTTGACTGACTGGAGGGCGGGGGGAATAGGTTCCTCCTGGAGGAGCATGTTTGGATGGGTGGCATATCGGCTTCGTCTCAATTTTCATTCATTCAAGCCGCAAAAGGGCAAGGAAGAATGAGCCAACTCTGCTTTTTCCTCTATCTCTCCCCCCCACCTTACTTAGAAACGAAACCGGAGTAGAACAGTTGTTACACTGTTGTCTTGATCCATATTGTGCTGGCGGGATTTCACCTAGTGATTTCTTACAGTTGTGAGGAGTGCGTTCTTGCTCTCTCCTTCCCCACTCCCCCCCCCCCCCGGTCTCTAGGCAAAGTTACTCGGTAGAGCACAGGATCAATGCAGTGTGGTTGCCTTGAATGCAAATCTGTGTGCAGCACTTTTCATGTTGACAATTTGCATGACATGTTTAAGCTGTAAAACAATAAAAGTTCGTTGATGACCCGTAATGGGTAAGGTAGTATTTAAGAGCAGAATGAAATTCTTGTAATCTGAAAGTTGCTACCCCTTGAGAGCAGATCTGCACATGGTAGCAAAGAGTTCACAACTGAAAATGATGAAATAATACGATGGGGTGTGTGTGTTCTAAATGCCTGTTGCTGACCCTTTAGACCCTGTCTATTTCCCAAGGCTGTTGTTTATTGGCGATTTGATTGATACTTCCCTTGTTAAATTCCATTTCCTTATCTTTGTGTGTATAGTAGGAATCATATTTCAGTGTTTCTGAGAAAATCTGGGCTTTTATATAATAATGTCAGAACAGCTGCATGTGCTTCCACCATCCAACCTCCTTACAATATTTTCTGTTGTCTACACCACCAGAAAATATTCTTTCTATATTCTAAAAGGCCATCCATCCAGCGTCAGGGGAATTAAAGATGATATTATGTAGAAGTAGAGAAGAATGTAAGGCCATGCTTGGTTCAAAGCTGAAATGTTTAATTCTTGGTTTTAACTTCAACTGCAGGAACATAACTTATAAAAATATATGACAGAATAAGTTTTAACATTTTACTGTAGCTCATGTGTGTTTTTCTTTGCTTTGTCCTGTGATGTACTCTTTGAAATAGTTTATGAAGCTTCTGTCCAGGAATGAAAGTTTCAACAAGACATTAAAATGCAAATTGGAATGAGTGCGCATTTTAATTTTTATATTCAAATGAAGTACAGTTTTGAAAATCTGACTCATATTTCCTTAAGATATCAAGTAAAAGTCAGAAGGAAGAAAGGGTTTAAATGCCAAAAACCTTTTCTACTTCCTATTTTTTATGTTTTGCAACTCATAGTTTTGACACATAAGGCCTCTGTAGAAATACACAGGGACAAGGAGGTTGTCATGATAATAGAGCCCCATGTCATAGAATTTGAATGAGGTATGCATTTATTAGATATAGTTCTAGGTTGCACTGAATACTAACAGTACAAAACAGTTTGAAAAAGTTGTTTTTATCATCAAATCATAGAATTGTAGCACTGGAAAGGGCCAGAAGGCCATTGGAGCCAAGGCCCTGCTCAGTATGGGACTCCAAGCTGAACCATCCCACTCAGGTGGCTGTCCAGCTGCATCCTGAATGCCTCTAGTGTGGGGGAGCCCACAACCTCCCTAGGTCATGGGTTCCATTGTTATACTACTCTAACAGTCAGGAGATTTTTCCCAGTATCTAACCAGAAACTGGCTTCCTGTAATTTGAGTCCATTATTCAGTGTTCCACACTCTGGGAAAAGATCCTTTCTTCTCTTTGTGACAGCTTTTTAAGTACTTGTAGAATGCTATCACATGTAGAGTGCTATCATATCTCCCCTTAGTCTTCTCTTCTTGAGGCTAAGCATGCCCAGTTCTTTCAATCTTTCCTCACAGGATTTTCCAGTCATCGTTGTTGCCCTCCCCCAAACCCTTTACAGCTTGTCTGTATCTTTCTTAAACTGTGGTGCCCAGAACTGTCCACAATACTCCAGATGAAGCTCAGTCAGTACTGAGTGAAGGGAAACTAGTGCTTCATGGGATTTGCAAGTGATAGTTTTGTTAATGCAGCCTAAAATAGCATTTGCCCTTTTTTTTGCAGCCACATCACATTGTCATGTGAGCTACAACAGTTCCAAGATCCTTGTCACTTCCAGTACGATTGAGCCAAGTATTCCCCATCTTGTAAGGATGCATTTGGTTTCTTTTTCCTAGGTGGAGGACTTGGCATTTGTCCCTATCAAGATTACCCTGAATCTTCTTTCTGTCAGATAATCATTACCTGCACTGAAATTATTAATAAAAATGTTGAAGTGCCCTGAGTCCAAAACTGGATGCTGTGGTACCCTGCTTGTTACTTCTTCCCAGTTTGAAAAGGTGCCATCAGACTCTTTGAATCTGATTCTTCAGCCAACTATGGAGCCACCTGATCGTTGTTCCCTCTAGCCCACTTTGAGTTAGTTTGCTAATCAGGATATTATGGGAAACTTTGTCAAAGCTTTGCTGATGTCAAGATAGATTATGTCCACAGCATCCCCACTGTCCATTAGGGAGGTTACCCAAGCAAAAAAAAAGAAAAAGAAAAAAAAGAAATCAGATTTGTCTGGCAGGATTTGCTCTTGAGGAATCCAAGTTGGCTTCTAGTAATCACTGCATTGCTTTCAAGGTATTTGCAGACTGACTACTGTAAATCCTGTTCCATAATTTTCCCAGGAATTGATGTCAGACTGACTGGTATGTAGTTCCCAGGTGGTTCTTTTTTTCCTTTCTTGAAGATAGGGACAACACTGGCCCTTCTCCATTAATCTGGCACTTCCCCTGTCCTCCATGATTTCTCAAAGATAATAGACAGTGGTTGTTAGAGTTCTTCTGCCAGCTGCTTTATGACACTTTTTCCTTGTTGGAATTGTTTGAAATTGTGCCTTTAGAAATTTCTTTTTTAAAAATTTTCACCCATTGTGAACTTATTTTCTCATTAGAGTCATTTGCTATGCGACTTTACTTACCATCATCCAGAGTTTATTAAAATTGGCTTTCTTGAAATCCAGGGTACATATTTGGCTACATTTGGCTTTTGCTTCCTTTAGAATCAAGAATTCAAGTATGGCATGGTCACTTTCCTGCAAAGTTCCTGTAGAAACTTTGTCCCCTAGTTTTCCCTCTTGCTTAGTATCAAGTCAAGGATAGCTGTTTCTCTTGTTTCTTCCTCCACTTTATTAGGAATCTCTTGGAGTGGCCATGTTTGATAGAATTTGTCTCTCAATGGATGTTAGGGAAATTGAAGTCCCCCATAATGATGACATCATGTTTCCTTGAAAGACTGGTAATTTGCTTTTCAAAAGTTTCATCCTCACTGTCTCCTCAACTGGGTGGTCAATAATAGATGCTGTGTTCCTTTTATTCCTTGTTCCATTTATATTAATCCAGATGCTCTAGATGGGGCTACTAAGCTCATCCTCCTATATTTCAAAGATATGTATGTTTAACATACAGTGTGACTCCATCTCCCTTTCTGTTCCTTCTGTTCTTCTGCCTCAGCTTGCTGTTGTACTTCTAGCTTCTGTACTATTAGCTGTTGCAGTTCCACTGCTCTGTCTAAAAACTCTTCATCTCGTTTATTACTGTGAGGGTGGACACTCCCTGCCCTAGTGCCCTCACCTTTCTTCTGACAGGGCTGCTAGCTTGCACTTGTTGCATGTGTAGGCCCTGTTGACATCAGGCAGGAAAACAAACGTTGCAGAGATATTGAAGATATGAGCACTAGGTACTCTTCTCAGTCCATACTTTCTGTTACCTTTTTGATTATAGCTTGCTGGTCCTGTTGTGGCAACTGGTGCTTTCTCCTGTGTTCCTTGAATGTTAACAACACAGCCCTACCAGTAAATGGGAGTGTGTTACACTAAAGAAAGCAAAGAGGACAAAACTAGGAGCAGAGGAGAAAAATGTTAGGGACCTTCCCTGCTGCCACATTCCAGTTTGCTTGCTCTGGTCGCTTGCTCCCAGGAGCATGGCTGCTTATAGCCTAGAGTCCCTGGACCAGCTGGACACATGCTCTGCTCAGCTAGGGGTCAGGAACCAGAATGAATCTCCACACCCACACAGCTGCTGCTAGTAATCAGGCCACTCCCTTGCAGTTGCTGCTTTCAGGCACACAGGGCCTCTTGGAAAAGACTGTTTGCTGGGCTAACTCAGGCCCCTTACCCCTTTGCCTGTGCCTTTGTCTCATCTTCCACTACAACTTCACCACCAGACGCTTGGTCACTTGCTTCTGGAAGTTTGGCTGCTGGTGGAGTCCCTTGATCAGTTTCCTCTGATCAAATGTATGTATGAAATTAAAGGAAGAGATGCATTTGATGTACTAATATGAAACTGATCACAGTCTATCACTGGATCAGGTTTGTTACTGTACAGTGTTGCAAAATAAAATAGCTTTTAATAAACATGAGTGAATGAAGGTACTTCTAATATAACAACAGTGGGGAAATACATGTAAAAGATTGCTTATTTAGATGTCCTTCCTGTCAAATAATTTTGTTTTCTCCTTGTTACAACCAGTCATTATGAGGAAGAAATTCTTCACCATGTTTTGTTTTTTAAAATCAGTAGAATATTGTTTTCATTTTATTTCAAGGTTATATTAGATTTCATTGAGCAATCATCCTATGTATGCAGTAGATGGCACTCTGTGTTGTTCTGGTGATTTTTACAAAATCAAAATAGTCTGGAATAATTCAGCAATTCTGGTTTGTGATAGAGAAGCATGCTGAAATTGGCTGGCCTGTATCTGGCAGACAGTTCATGAATCACTCCTGCATCTGCCATGCAGACCAGACTCTTCCAAGTGACCTGGAAGTTTGCAGGCACTTCATTTGGCCGGGAAAATGAGAAATAAGTGGCATCGCCATGTTTGTATGTAGTCTCCCCCACCCTAGTGTCTACTCGATACCTTGGATTAGAATTTTCATGACCATTGTCCTTGTTGTGTGAGGATGATGGAAGTTGGGGGCATGGATTAGGGTAGGAACTCTAAAGCAGGGTTTCTCAACCTTTTCTTGCTCATAGTGCTTCTGATGAGGCCCCATCGGTGCAGGTGTTCAAGGATAGGCTGGACGTCCACATGGTGGGCATGTCATGAGCGGAGCCGGCTGGTGCCGGAGGTCAGACTAGATGGCCCAGGAGACCCCTTCTGACTTGCTCTGTTTTCTATGTTTCTATGATCCTCATTTACTTCTGTGGCCCTCCCATTAGCTAGACAAAAAAATACTTTACTATCTGCACTACCTATTAATCTGCACTGGTTTCTAATGAATATAAAACATCATTCATTACAGACTGCCTTTTTCATAAAGACATTTATTGTAAATGTAGTAATTTTTAATACTTGTGCTACTGAAATTAGCACAGAGAATAAGATATGAGGATTATGGCAAATTGATCATATGCCTGATAGTTCAGTTTGGGTGCCCTCCTCAGAAATTTATTGTGGCTCCCTAGAAATATGGCATGGTTCCCTTGGAGGCCATATTGCCCACTGCTCTAAATAACTTGCACTAAATAACTTGCTTTTGTTGGTTTATAAGAGTTTGGCCTCTTGAATGTCTTGAGTTGCCACTTGGTACTATTACTTCATGACTATTAATTATAAATATTAAGATGAGGGGAGAATTCCAGGAAACGGCAATGAAACTCTGGATATATCCTTCTATTTTCATGTTATTTGTGTTGTAAAAGATAAGCTTCCTTAATCCTAAAACCTATTTGATTAAGGGAAGTTGTTACTATAACAAATTTTGGTGAACACCTATATGGGTCTTTTCTCGGAAACTTGATTTTATTTATTATTAAATAATTTATTCATTACTTCAGTGCAAGCCACAGAGTGCTCATGTGTTGTCTTCCTGAATTTATGACCATTGGTCATACTGGGAATTGAAGCCCAAAATATCAGGATGACCCCAGCTTGGGAAAGGATGGTCTGCCACCATCACAGAGCTACTGCAAGCAAGGCAAGAGTGGTGGTAACATAGATTTTCCCTGTGCTATCTTTTTGTACCTGTATGGGTGGTCAACCTTTTTATTTTTCGGGCATAGTACAAAATTGAGGCTATTATGAAGTTTCTGTGCAAACTTGTCTTGCAAATTTTAGCACATGACTTGGTCAACAAATGTTTATCAAAAGCTCCAGTTTACTAGGAAAATGTTGCCTCCTAGTGGATGAATTGAAGAGAATGTTACAAAACTTTTTTTACAATAGTTGTAGGTAGCTGTGTTGCTCCATTAAATATAATCTGGAAATCTCAGTGGGGTAATGATCAGAACCCTCTACAATTTCAGACTAGTGAGTAAGATTGCTCACAATTTTATGGTATGAAGATGAAACTCAAATACTTTGGTCACCTAATGAGAAGGAAGGACTCACTGGAGAAGAGCCTAATGCTGGGAACAATGGATGGCAAAGAAGAAGGGAATGGCAGAGGATGAGGTGGCTAGATGGAGTCACTGAGGCAGTTGGTGTGAGCTTGGGTGGACTCCGGGGGATGGTGGAGGACAGGAAGGCCTGGAGGAATGTTGTCCATGGGGTCGCGATGGGTCGGATACGACTTTGCGACTTACAACAACAAACCCAATAAAGGCATTGAACTAATACAGGGCTGGGTCACATAATGCTCCTGATACTTTGGCCTACAAATCCAATCAGCTGTAGCCAGCATAGCGAATGTTGAGGGATGAAGGGAGTTCTAATGCAAAACATCTGAAGGGGGCTATAAGTTACCCAATTCTGTTTTGAGTTGAAGACTTTTTATGTTATCAGTATTTAGAAGAATAATATGAGTCAGTTTTAAATATACAACAATAAATCAAGGGAGCATGCCTGGCAGTCTCCCATCTAGCATTGTAATTATTTAGCTTCAGAAAGTCAGATGCATCATGGGCCTTTAAACCATGTCCATGGGATATGTTCTGAGTAAAACTTTGAACTCAATATCCAGTGAGGATCACTTATAAAGGGCTGGTTCAACATTCTGGTAGGGATGTTGAGCCATTTTCTTCCATATAAGCTTTACATGTGAAGGAAATGGTGCTGTAGGAGACACACAGTGTTCACTTAACATGGTAGAGAAATACAATGCCTTCTGGTTCAAACGACTCCAACTTCGAACGATCCAGAGTTCGAACACTGAAGTCAATATAAAATCGCTCCAGAGTTCGAATGATGCTTCTACATTCAAACTTCATGCACAGTGAAAAAATGCAATTGCTGCATGAACTTCATTTGTTGTGTGCCTTGCGTAATACTTGTACAGTACAGTAAATGCAATTTTCATTTTATTATACAATACATATTTATGTATTGAGTGTTTTCAAGTTTTAATTAATAATTTTGGCATGCAATTGTGTTATTTTTACCTTAAATTATGCATATTTGCTGTTTAAGTTTATCGAAATGGGTATTGTTTAGGGTCTGGTAATGGATTAATTAACTTTCCTTTATTTCTAAGGGGGAAGTTGATTCAGACTTCAAACGATTCAGAGTTCAAACAGCCTCTTGAAATTAATTAAATTTGAAATACAAGGCATCACTGTAATAAAATATATACCAAACATCCATATGCAAAGTGCTGAGATGGGCTGCACTAGCACCACACTTCAAGAAGGATGCAGACAAGCTGGAGGGGGTTCAGAGGAGGATGACAAAGATGATCAGGGCTCTGAAAACAAAGCCCTGTGGGGAGAGTTTAAAAGAACTGGGCATATTTACCCTCAAGAAGAGACGACTGAGTGGAAATACAATAGCAGTTTTCAAATACTTGAAAGGCTGTCAAGCAGAAGAGGACCAGGATCTCTTCTCAGTCATGCCAGCATGCAGGATACAGACGAATGGGCTCATGTTACAGGAAGTCAGAGTCTGGCTAGAGATCAGGAAAAACTTTGGCTGCTAGAGCAATATGGCAATGGAACCAATTGCCTAGGGAGATTGTGGGCTTTCTCACATTGAAGGACTTCAAGAGGCAGTTGTATTGCTTGGAGTCCTTCACTTAGCAAGAGGTTGGACTCAGTGACTTTATAAGCCCCTTTCAATCTACTGTTCTATGATTCTGTGATCCTGTGTGACTTCATAAACTTCTGAATGGGCTCACTTACAGGGCTGGTAACTACTGATTTTCATGTGAACTATGAATCTTTGGCTGTGTATATGGACATATTCCTGTATAGGTAATGCTTTCATGAATGTTACAGGGTAGTATCTATCCTATTAGTATTCATGTGCATGGTAGAAACAGGTATTGATGAGGTGTCTGATCTTGCCCAGTTTTGTGGCATTGATTTTAGTTGATGTGGTCTGAGGGTGTGACCAAGACATTAGCAGCACTTTGGCCAACCACCTGCTGTTTCAGTGCTTTTGCGGACAGTAGCCCCAGCTCTTGCATGCTATGCTCTGCTCACATAGATTTGTCTGATTCTGAGGAGGCAGAGGATGGGCAGAGTTGGGCAGATGATTCTGCAGTTTCAAGGTTATCTTGAACCAGCCTGCCTTAGAAGAGGAGGAAGTCATTTCAGAACTGCGGGGAGGAAATTGAGGGGGAGTTCCTTGACTGTGTGAGGAAGCCAGTTACAAAGAGCCTGGCGTTCCTGCTGTTTCTCCCTCTAGCAGCAAGAGCCACCCTGAGGGTGGAGTCAGAATCTTTCTGAAAGGGAGGGTAGGAGAGCAAGTTCAAGTTTTGATACAGCTCTTTACATGGGCAGATGCTACTCTCACATCTCAAGGGGAGTGCTACTTTGATTTATACTGTTTTGCAAGTTGTTAAGCTTTAATAAAATGGCTGTGCTTCTCAAGTCTCATCTGTATCTGCTCGAAATGGAAAGGGAAGAAGAGGCTTGCTTATAATATCTTTTCCTTGGAGTATTAAGATAAACTAGGGAGGTTTGGCCTAATGGTTCCAGAAGTGGTTAATGTACATTTACATAAAGGAACGCCAGTGCAGCAACTTCTGAAAAAGCCCTCCCTTGACAGTGAGGTTTGTGGCAATTACTCCCTAGTTACAAATACATTCTTTTTGATCAAGATGCTGGAGAGGGTGCTGATGGTACACTTGCAGATGGTTTTGGAGAATATGGAGTATTCCAACCCATTCCAGTCTGGGTTCAGGCTTGGTCCAGAATGTATTTGGTCTTGGTAGCCCTGATGCACAACATTTATTGGAAGAGGGAGAGAAGAAATGTGACCCTGTTTTTTCTGCTTCATTTCTCATTGGCTTTTGATATTGATGTACAGCCTTCACCAACCTGTTGTTAACTGCAAACAAGCATAGCATTTGGTTGGAAATTATGAGCATTCACCAAATTGGAGAAGGCTGCTTTGATCATGGCATCTTATTAGATTGGCGCTCTGGGGTTGATTCCAGAAAGTGACATTGGGGAGTTTTGTCTCAGCTCTTTGGTAATATTGCTGGGGGATCCTGCAGGGCACTAACTTCTCATCGATGCTTTCTAAAACCTATATGAAGCCATGGCATGTTGTTACTAGGCGACTTGAGGTGAGCTTGAAATCCAGCTCTATTTCTTTGCTGCTTCTGAGTCTGGTTTGACCATATACAACCTGGATTGATGTCTGGCTGTTGTAATTGGCTGGATGAGAGCCAGTTAGCCAAAACTGAATTCTAGTAAGTCAGAAGCTCTCTGGGTGGCTTGCCTCAGGTCTGAAGGCTGAAAAACCTACTTCTGAATGTGGTTGTGCTCCCCCTACAGAGAAAGTGATCTAGGCTGGAAGTGCTTGAGTGGCCTTGGTGGCAGAGAGCACCCATTGCCAACTCTTTTTGTCGTAACAGCTCTGACTGTTCATGGACGTGATACATGTACTGGCAACCTCAGGTTGGGACTATTGTAATGTGCCTTATGTGGGGCTGCTGGTCATTTTGGTTTGGAAGCTGCAGCTAGTGAAGAATGTGGAGATTTGATTGTTTAGTGGAACTTCCTACTGTGTAAATATGACATTTATATTGAAAACTCTGTGGTGACTGCCAGATTGCTACCAGTTAATGCTGTTTGAGGCTTGTAAGGCCCTAAGTGGGTCAGAATCATGCACCTTGAATTGAGCCCAGACTTCGATGGGGGGCCAGTGAAGCTGGTAGAGGACTGGGGTTATGTGAGAGTAACGCCCAGTCCCCGTCAGAAACCTGGCTGCTCTGTTTTGCACATCTGAAGTATCCCGACTGTCTTCAAGGGCAGCCCCACGTAGAGCGTGTTACAGTAGTCCAATCGGGAAGTGACCAATGCATTTGTCACTGTCACTAGGCAGTCGTCCTCCAGGTAGGGACACAGCTGATGGATTAGCCGAAGCTGAAGGAAAGTGCTCCTCACCACAGCAGTCACTTGAGCTTCCAAAGAAAACTCTGGGTCGAGGAGGACTCCCAAGCTGCAGACTCTGTCCTTCAGAGGCAGTGCAACCCCATTCAGGACAAGGACCAAGTCACCTACCCCAGAGCCTGAGCCACCCACCAACAGGACCTCCGTCTTGTCTGGATTGAGCTTCAGTTTATTGGCCCTCATCCAACCCATTACCTCGGCCAGGCACCAGTTCAGTACAGCCACTGCCTCACCTGGATTGGTTGTGAAAGAGAGGTAGAGGTAGAGCTGGGTATCATCAGCATACTGATGATTCCGCAGCCCACACCTCCTGATGACCTCTCCCAGCAGTTTCATGTAGATGTTGAATAGCAAAGGGGACAAAATAGACCCCTGCGGTACTCCATGGCATAGCTGCCATGGCGCAGAGGTAAAGTCCCCCAGCACCACCTTCTGGAATCGGCCATCGAGGTAGGAGCGGAACCACTACTCCCAGCCCCCTTAGCCTATCCAGAAGGATACCATGGTCGATGGTATCGAAAGCTGCTGAGAGGTCCAGGAGGACCAACAGGGACGCACTCCCCCTGTCTTTCTCCCTGCACAGGTCATCATACAGGGCGACCAAGGCAGATTCAGTACCATACCCGGGTCTGAAGCCGGACTGAAATGGGGCCAGATAATCAGTCTCATCCAAGAGTGCTTGGAGTTGTCCCGCCACCACCCGTTCTAACACCTTGCCCAGAAACTGGATGTTGGCCGCCAGTCTATAATTGGTGGCCATCTCTGGATCCAGGGAAGCCTTCTTTAGGACAGGCCGGACTACCGCCTCCTTTAAAGGGGCAGGTACCCGGCCGTCCCTCAGAGAGGTGTTGATGACCTCCAGGATCCAGGAACCAATCCTGTGTTTGGCTTTGGTCAGCAGCCACGAAGGGCAAGGCTCAAGTAAGCAAGTGGTGGGACGTACTTGTTACATTAGTGACTAACAAATCTATTTTGGCATCATCCTCACCTCCCCCTTAATAATAATGGTAATAACAGTAATAAGTCATCTGTGCAGTTTACAACAGTACATAAATACAATAAAATATAAAATAAAAAATTACAATACAAAATTTAAAAGTCAATTTTAAAAGCTACAATAGCTTACACAAATTAAAACTTGTTAAGTAGCTGGCATAATGCCCCAATATAATATCAAAACCAATTAACGCCATTTCATAGAGGACAGCCTTAACCTGGTGCCAGACCGATATTAGAACATGTGTCTGGCAGGCCTTAGTGGGGAGCTTGTTCCATTACTGGGGCGTGGGGGCACCGCTGAGAACGCCTTTCCCCTTGTTGCTGCCAACCGAGGCTTCCATGCAGGAGGTGAATGGAGGCAGACCCCACTTCCTCATTGCAGACTTCGGATAGATTGCAGTTGAGAGAGGCATTCTGCCAGGTATTGCAGTCCTAAGCCATTTGGGGTTTATAGGCTAAAACTAGCACTTTAAATTGTGTTTGGAAGCATATAGGCACCTGGTACAAGTGAGTCAGAATCAGTGTTACTTGTTTGACCCTTCTGGTCTATGTCATTAATCTGGCTGCCATGTTTTACACAAGTTGCATCTTCTGAACAGTCTCTAAGGGCAGCCTCACACAGAGTGCACTGCAGGAATCTAGCTTAGAGATCAGTAAGGGTCTATAAGCTTTTTTTTTTTTTTTTTTGGCCCAAGGATCCACTTCTTCAAATTCATGATGTTTTAGTCTAAATGGGAAGGTAGAGGTGTGTGTGTGTGTGTACTGAAAAAAAGCATATGAACAATAAGGCCACAGGGAAACAAATTTCAAAAGATACAGACAATTAGGTTAAACCTTATATGCTGTAGGAATGTTTATTCTATACAATAAGTGAGCCAAATATATTTTGTGATGAAACTTATTCCTGTTCTTTTCTTGATATGTCTGTTACCAGGAATTGCTCATCTACATTTACAGACAGTGAATGTTTCAGTTTCTTGCTTATTATGTTAGAAATTCTTTAGTTGGTAACATTTTAAACCCAGTTTCTTCTCTTACACTTGCTCTTCTCTTCATCCACTCCCAGCAACAACCATCTGTTTGTGGTCAAGTGTGCAAAGAACCTTCTGTGTGTAGCTTGCTGTTGCATTTGAAATTTTGTGGAATGATGCAAAAGGTTATTAAACATTTCTTTTTCCTTTTGTAGAATGCAGTGGAACAGGCAGTTATGTCAGCAAAATGGTTAGTACTGCTCATATGTTTGGAGAATCTTGTGGGAGGAAAAGGTAGCTACCCAGCCTCTATAAGGGGGTGTAACTAAGGGCTTTTCTTTTCCCTTGTCAGTTTTTTAAGGTTTCATATACCATCTTCTTCCTCTCTCCAACCTTCTTGCCTTGGCTCTGTATTTATTTGGAACACGTCTTTGCAGTCGGAGGATATCTGCTTCAGGAATAGCAGCGAGTAAGAAAAGTCAAAGGCAATGGTGAATGTTTCTGTATATATAAGCTACTCACTAATCTTTGGACAGAAGAGCAGAATATACATTTTAATAATGGATAGGATTTAAGGAGAGTATAATAGTAATACTTACGTGATATTTGCAAATAAAATAAGAGCATGGTTGAAAAGTTCTTGTAAATTCTTTCAGGAGCAGCCATGCTCAGATCTGAAAGGACATCTCATTGTCTAGGTTACCTGAACTTGTTTACATTTATCGTCAATTAAGAAATACTTAAAAGAAAAATAATTCTTTGAAGCCTTGTTGCTATTTGAATCTTCTCACTCTATAAGATAATGTATTATTTGGATACTATTTTAATTACTAAAACTAGGGTGTTATTCCAGTTGCCCTGTTTTAGATACCTAACCATTGTATAATATTTGGAAAAGAATACAATTAGAAGTCTAATTTTGGGAAGGAAAAATATACTGATTTGTATTTTAGTACAATAAAATCCACTTTCAACTTCACAAACTAAGCACAGTCCAGAATGAAATTATTATTCTGGTTTTGCACTTCTGCAAATTTGTGATGCAGTTCTACAGTCAAAACCAGCATACATTAAGGAAAATGGCATACATACTATTTTTATTGGGAAATTATGCTCAAAAGTGTGTGTACCATTTTGTGCTGACTTAAAACCCACTTGTGAACTAATGCGGAAACAGGATGGAATGAAGTTGTGTTTGAAAAACATGCAAAGGTTATAGAGAAAGCAAAACAGATCCATCCCTAGTGTAATTCAGTACTAGCTGCTAAATCTAACACTATTAGGTAATAGCACTAGCTGTCTACTATTTATTCACATGTGATAGTAAATTCTGAATGACTTATTCTTACACTGTCAAAAAGCTGACTTTCTTCCCTTGTTATTTTTTATTTGGTTGTTATTTTGACATGTGTTGCTTAATTTATATCATATAGACTATTTAAGTATTTCCCCAGTAAGGCAAATGGAAACTTAAGGATCCCTGGCTGCTCCTACCAGCAGCATTCAGTGCGCAAACAAGTTAAAAGCAATCCCTTTGGAAAGTCTCTGTGGGTCTCATAAGCTCAGCTGTAAAGCCCTGTAATGATAAAGCCCTGTAAGTTCACTATGAACTTGCTGCAGTTGAGGCAGTTGCTGGAGCTGCTGAGTATCTTCAAAAGTAGCAAAACAAAAATCAAATCATAAAATAGAGAAAAAGTAATTAAAAAGTTATTATGGATGGTGCAGAACTTTAACAGAAGCTTCAAGTTATCTTATTTGGATAAATGTGATGGTCTTGGGCTTATGGGACTTAAAAGCGTGGCTGGGTTCAATCTCAATTTAGATAACTGTTCGTGCTATCATGTGCTAAATTGTGCAGCAGTCAGTAATGGTTCAAAGAGGAATGAAAGGATCCTGAGCAATGTAGCCTGCCAACATTTTGTTTATGGATTCGGTTTCTGCTGATTGGTACCTGTGCAATATTGATTGCACAAGAGGTGGTGGTGTTGCCTTTGACTGTCTAGGAATAATGCAAAGATTTCAGTGATGTTTAAGGCATAGTTGCAGGAAATAAGAACTATATACATATGTTGAAAAAGAGAAGATTTCAGAATAATAAACTACTGGCATACTCATCAACATTGATGCAATTGTGGCCAGTTTGGTAGAAGGAAGTACCTTATGCTTCAAGACGGAACACCTGAAATTAGAGGCATAACATCTAAGGAACACATCAGCTTTCTTGAAGTGTGTGGATTTTAAAAGAACTGTTCACTGAAAGTGATATATGCAGTCAGCTTGTGATGACAGTAAAGTAAACTCATTTCTCTCTCCAAGTAATATGAGTTTACAGGTATTTAAATGAGTAAGAACTGTTGTGATACTGAGAAGCTTGTGGTATGAGATTTTGATAGTTTATAAAACCTTTTAGTAAACAATGTGGGCAAGCAGTTTTTTTGAAAATACCAATCTGATTTTACAAAATGTTAGATACTGATCTCTTTGTGAGCTACAGATGCTTTATGCATTTGTATTTGCATTTGCAGAAAATTGTCCCTTAGTTTTAAGCAGTAACAATGCAATCCTATTGCCAGGGTCTGGGGTATAGCTCACAGGAACCAGGGCAGGGCACCAGGATCCAGACAACAGAGCACAAGACCAGGCAGAGTCCAGCGGAAGGGTCAGAAGCAAAGGTGTTGTCCAAGAACAGTCCAGTGGCCAGAAGCACAGACATGGTCAAGGAGCAGTCCAGAAGTCAAATAGCAGGAAGACAAGACCAAAGAAGGAGCAGGAACGTGAGGGGGTTTGGATAAGCACAGGAACCTGGGTGAGGTAAGGCTGGCAGGGCCCAGGAACAGGGCAGGGCAGGGCAAGGTGGGTAGGCAGACAGAGTCCAGTGATGCAGGGCAGCAAGAGTTCAAGCAACACCAGGGGACATGAAGCGCCACAGCAAGTCAGGAAGACCATTCTTGTTCTTATGTAGCTCTTTCTCCAGGTTTCCCAGCTGGTGCTGGTTAAGGTCTCCAACAGACCTAGTCTTGCACTCACTGCTGCAGCCATTGTGGTTCTGGCAGCCGATGGCGCAACTGAGCAGTTCAGATCCTGACACTGAATTCAGTGGCTCTTATTCTCAGATAAGTAGGTAAATGTCTGAATTCTGTGTTTGGAATGATGCTTCATAAATATGGTGGTGATACCCAGCTCTGTTTCTTTCTGTCATCTGAATTAGGTGAGGCAGTAGAGGTGCTGAATCACTGTCCAGACTTAATAAAGTGGTAGATGAAGACCAATGAATTGAATCCTGAGAATCCCTCTGTGGGTCAGTGATACCTGGTTCTGGAATGTTTGGTGTTCAGCCTGTTAGGTATGGGGTTGCACATTTGGAATCATTTGGAATTGGAATTGTTATCTGTTTTTATTATGTATAGCATCTTGGCATTTTGTGGATGAAGGGTGATATATACATTTAAATGTTAATAATAAACTGTTATCAAAATGGTGTGGTATTGCCAACGTAATAGTAACAGTACTTCTATTTAATAAGGTATTAGGCTTTAAACAGGTTCACTCATCCTTTTCTGGTTATCAGTAGTCAAATAGAATGTTCCTGTCAACCTGCTTTTGGAATTTAATCTTTGGTGTTTACTCCATGTCCTATGATTCTTCATGCCTATGATTTGTAAACCAGGTCACATAGTCAATGTTTAAGTCAGAGCTGTAAAATATTCTAATATTTTCATGTTAAATTGTAGCATACATTCAGATCTGACTATTACCTACTATGGTGTTGTGAACATGTAGCCTCTGTTTTGAAATTTCTTTGTATACTAATATACTGTTGCCATGCATGATTCAAAGTGCTCAGAACCCAGAGCCTAAATGATCTGAGTGATGCATAATTCAGGAAGTAACTTGCTAAGACCTGCTAAGATGTTTGGTTGTCTGGGTTTGCTTTTTAACTTCTTCCCCATAGAGGTTTGGTGGGCAGAGGCTTGCCCCACTTTTCAGAACAGAATGAAAACTTTCCTTTTTCACAATGCTTTTAGCAATTAAACGTACAATCCTATGCGTGTTTAGACTGAAAAAAACTCCTACAGCTCCCAGCATGCCCCAGGCAGCTTGAGGTGGAAAGGGGATCAGAGAATCCTACTGTGTGGGTCAGTGATACCTGGTGATTCTCAATGATCCCCATCTCTAAGTTGGAGCTCTGACTCCAAATTTGGATCTGGAAATAAAAATGATGTCTAGGAAGCCATAGTTCATTTTCTTAACTTCTGAACAGGTACTGAATAACTGATCCCTTATCCAAAGTTCTGTGATGATTTGACTGCTTAAAATATGTATTATACTAAGAGTTGGGAGATGAGTACTCCTTTTCTGCTTCCTCACATCCATGGGAATTTACTGGCCATTTAGTAGAGAAGTTCAAGATGACCATGAAATGAGGAACTAGAACCTTTTTGGTTTTGTTGTCAGCAAGTTTGCCTATAACAAGAGAAGTTTTGGGGGGAAAATGAATTGTAGATGAGCCATGAGCTATATAATTGGCTGCACCAGCAAACTTAGGTAATAAGTCTTTTGCTGTATTCTAGCACTTAAGAATGTAGGAGTAGGGGGAATGGGAAAATAACAATGAGTCACCCATTTCTGGGAATGCTTCAGACCTGCGGCTTCTCTAATTTCTGAATACCTTGACAAAGTTATTTTCATAATTATAACACTGTCCAATAAATTAATTTTCTGATGCCTGCAGTGATGTACTTCCTAGTTTCTTGTTTCTTAGCATTAAATTAAGCGAAGAGTTGAAGTTGATATATTCCACTTCAGTCTTGTTCAGGCCTCAGCCTGGCAAAGTGCCTCCACAGATGGGAGAGTTTTAAATATATAATGAGTTGACTCCTCTTAATGATCTTTTAAGAAACAGTGGGGGGTGGGGGGGGCAATACAGAAGGCTTTACTTTCTGAGATCTATTTTTCAATTTAGTATAGGAAGTTATAGTTCGAAAGGCAAAAGTTGATTCTTGAAAATTTGCTGAATTAATCTATAGAATGCTATTAAGTATTGATTATTTTGACGTTCTTTTCAAGAAGATTCCCTGTGTAGAATTTTATTCCTCAGCATTAGTGAGAACTGCACTTATATATAAAGCAAATAGTTTAAATATGTTTATCATAGCAAAATTGTTACAGTCCTATTTATTTATTATATTTCCGTGTTGCCAATTAACCAAAATTCTTTCTGCAGTTTATAAGAGCTACTGTATGGAAACTACTGTAAAGACTGGGTCTGTTTCTCCCAAAATACAGCATTCTAAGGTTGTTATGTCAGAATTTGATGAGGTTGCAATTCTTAGCTGAAATACCAAGGCCAATATCTCCTGAGATAAGCCAAGAGGCTGGTGAAAAAACATTGTTGATCAGGTAGAACTAAATAAGGGGTGGATGTAATATGATCTGTACTCTGGTGTCAGATGGAAAGAGCAGACCAGTTGAGTAGTGTCTGATGCTCCTGTGATCTTCTCACAAGCAGCAGGAGCTACCCTGTGGGTGGCACTATCTCCTTTTTGTTAAGAAGGAAGCAGAGGGGTTCAGCTTGGAACCAACTTCTCAGCATTAGGCTGTATTACCCTAATATTTGGTCCTTTAATTTTGCTGGTGTCTTTTGTTAATGACGTCTACAATACTTCTGTTTTGGTATCACAAAACCAGCTAGCTGACCAGTTTTAACAAAAGAAAAACTATAGTTAGAAGTCTTTTGTCTTGATCTGTTTGGAAACGGATAGGGCATATTTGGATGCCTTCAGCAACCACATAGAGAGGACTTTGTTTGGAAACAATGGGCATATTTGGATGATCTGCTTCATAAGTCACAGTTTATGAAATTGTGGACCAGTATCATGTCCGTGTTCTCCTCTTCCCACTGCATGCCTGCCTCTGTGAGAAGATCCAGGCTTTCTTTAACCATATTCTTTTTATGTCTAATCTGACCCTGGTTTATTCTGGTTTTCTAATCTACATTAAGATAAAAATCACTGGCTTGGACATAATGAGGAACTCTACTCTAATAATCACTGAGAACTTTAGAATGTAGTAGGAAAAGGAGAGAGGTGAGCTCATTAACCAAGGGTTGAATCCAGCCTGAAGTTAGTACCCACATTGTGAAACTCTAGTGACTTCAAACAGCCACTATCACTGTGTGTACAGAAATAATTTAAACCTTTAAAGATCTGGAAAATGCTGATATTTTCCTGTAAAAATTGATGGTGTTAATAGCTTTTCCCCTCTGCACACACAAGAGACACTCAATCTTGGATATGGGTGCTAGAAAGGCAGAGATGGTTTCAAACCGATTCTTATTTTTGTAAAGAAGCTTTGTTAAACAGCAATTCCATACAAATTAGAAAATATGAACCCTGAAAATGTAACTCTAAATTAAAGAATTTGTTTATATGAGTGTTGTTTTTTACTGAAATTACTAGCTTGCGGGGATGAAAATGCAGCACAGATTGGTGGTCTCTGTTTGAGCTAGTGTTATGCATCATTTAAAAATGCTTAAGCTTAAGACAGAATGCTGTTTAGGAAGCTCTCTAGGGAAGCTCTCATAGCAAAAAATGAAAGGTAGGCTATAGAATAATGTGTAAATGCTATAAACCCTTTCACGCTTTTAGTGTTAATTCTAACCTTTCAGATTAGGTGTACAAATGTTATTAACTTAATTGGACATTGAAGTTGACTATATTCCAGGACATTTGCTCAGCATCAACTTTATTTGTTTGACAAGCTGCAGCCCAACTCTATTTTTTCACACATTCTTATGTTTGGAAACTTGGAGCAGCAATGTCCTGCACCAGCTTTCAGGAAGCCCTCGTCAGAAAAATATTGAGATACTGGAGTTGGTTTCTGGGGACTAGAAGAGGATGTGGGTAACTCCCATTTTACTATACATATAAATATAGCCTACATATAGTAAACTGTTTTAGGCATACAGTACTGTTAGCTCAAACATAGAGTACATGCTTCGCGTATACCAGGTCCCTTGTTTAGTTCTTGGCATCTTCAACTAAATGTTGGGTAGCAGGTCTGGGAAAGAGTCTGTATCTGAGAGCTTAGGGAATTCTATCAGAGTAGATTTTAATGAATTAGATTTGTCCTAGAAGTTTGAGGCTGTGTAAGGCAATGCATATATTAAGGTAAGAAAAAGACAAAACACATCAGTTGCTTAATGAACACTCGTCTTTAAAAAAATATTTTAAAAGCTTGCACAAACTGATTTAGAAAATGGATAGTATTCTATGGAAACAGCCTGCAGGTAGAAAACCCTGCTGATTCCCTTCTATAAGTGGTGTCCCCCTTATCTAAGGAAGCTTTGCCTACATGCCCAGTTCCAGAAACCAGCACTTCAGCTTAATGTGGGATTTGTTACGTATGATTTCTACCTTATGGTTTAACTATGGGTTGTAAACCATGAACAACCCAAAAAGAGAACCCTTGGTTTATGAATTCTGGGTTGTTCATGGTTAACAACCTTTAGTAAAACCATCATGCTGGGTTTAAAAAGCATCATGCTGGGTTTACACATACGAACCCATGATTCAACAACAACTTATACTTAACGATAACCCAAAGTTAAGTACGTGCAAACCAGGTCATTTAAAATTCTATTCAATATTCTTTTGTAGAGTATAATACTATGTTTTTTTCTAATGTAAGGTGTTCTATTCTCATTCATAAAAAAGCAAAAGGCAGAATAGCAAAATGCAACAACTGAGTTCCTTAGTATTACACTTTGACATCATTCAGAATTCTTCAAGCTTTTATGGTGTCTGCCAGAATCATAACCACAATGCAATAGTACCTTAGAACATCTTAAAATGGAATTTGCCTGTTGCAGTGTTGTGATTTTTATGAACAAAATGTACCCTACTTTTTTGGCAGAAAATTCGAATACAAAATCACTTAGGGTTTTAGCTTATCGGGACTGTTGGCAATTCTTTATGTTGGCGTTGAGCAAATACTTGTGTTTAAATAATCTAACAACTGTTTAATATTAGTAGGAAAACAGGCAAAACTAAAACATTGTACACAGGTTCATTTGAATTGTGATGAAGCATGTTAATTCTCCAGGTGGTCAAAGAAGTAAAGAATTGTTAAGGCCATCCCCTTTTCAGAATCACTGTGAATAATTTGAAAGAGGATTACTGTAAATACTTAATGGAAATGGCTTTTATTAACACATTTGGGCCTGTAAGAGCCAATAAGAGTAATAGTTTTTCATGCTGCTAGCATCTCTCAGATTGTATCAAAAGCGTTATGGTAGTTGTTGACACATTTCTAGTACTGGCGACAGTTGTGATACTACTTGTACGTCCATCCTTCTGGGTAGTCACAGAACTAAAGCATGTGGTTATGTGGTGGTCATGCAGGTGTGCTAGCCCTGTGTTAAGCTTAGGGTGCTGGTTCTTTTAAATCATGCACAAATCCGGGACCAGGACATTTTGCAAATCAGCTTATATATATGCACTGATTCAGCAACTTAACTTGTGAGGCTGTTCTTCAGTTGGTGGGAAAAAGAGAAAGGGCCTTTTTGATGTGGCACCCAAATTATGGAATAACATCTCCATAAGTGTGTATTTTGCTCATTCTTTTGGTTTTAATGCTGTGAGTTCAGATACTATACTTTCAATGGGCATTTTTTCTTAATTCTGATTGCTTTTGTCTGCTGCTTTTTACTGGATTCTTGCTTTTGTTGTGAAATGTTATTTTTGTTGAAAGATCCAAGAGTCTGCTTTGCAGAGATGTAAGATAACAAATACAGAGGTACCGTAAATGCTCCCCTATGGTTTCTGCTTGATAGCTTAGTAAGTAATGCTAAACTGTGCTGAAACATATTTATGCTGATACAGTGCAATGCCTCAGCACGGCAGCACACAAATTACTTTCATAAAGGAATGTAAGAATCTCTTTCACCGCCCCAGACACTATAGCAAGGCTTCTTACTCAATACCATTATTTTGGAACAGTTTCATGCTGTTGCTTCAGGGTTCCTGAAGATAATCACCCACTCAGATCTTGAAGCTCTCAACACTTGCAACTACTGTGTTTAAAACAAAAAATACTGGGAGCATCCAGTCTTTTTATGAAATTGGCTATAGTTATCGTAATAGCTGGATTTTGTAGTACTAAAATTTAATTTTTGTGCATATGTTCCTTAATTACTGGACAACTCACGTTTAGAATTAAAATTAAACATTTTAATATCTTGGCATGTTTTCAAAATTGTGCCTAATATTATAGGACAGAAAAGCTGCTTGATAGTAATTGTTGGGAGCTGTGATTTGACTGTAGTCAGTTATGTTAACTTAGTTTCTATTATTGCAAATTTCAAACTGCTAGAGCAGTGGTTTTCAACTGCTGGTCCATGGGGTGCCGGGGGGGGGCATCCTTCTCGCCATGGACTGGCTCAGGGTCTGCCTGTACTCCACCACCTGTTCCTCGGTTGGCATCGCGTTCACAGGGGGTGTCAGTGCCACCGGGGTGGGGGGCAGGGAGGAGCCATGCCATGGTGATTTTGATATATTGTTCTTTTGTTGGCATTTGTTGTTGCTTGGTTTCTGGTTGTTTTGTACAATTTTCTTTTTCTTTTTGGTATTGCATTTGGAAATTAATACACAGAATACTGTATTATGTGTATGGTGCTTTATGTTTCTGCTTCAGCAGTCCCCAAGATGGTTTTCCTGTTCTCACCAGTCCCCAGCTGTGGAAAGACTGAAAACTACTGGGCTAGAGGATTTTGAAGTTAAACAGAAGTGCTTACTATTATAGGAGTGTACTATTTTAGGAGCGTAATTATGTTGACATGACTTTGAGAATGGAATACTACTTTATGAACGGGAGTTTTCAATGGCATGCTAAGTTGGTTGACAAATATAACTATAATCCTATAGTGCTGGAAGAAAGGGATTGCTAAATCATGCTATTGTCAAATGATTAGTGTATATTCATTTCCAGTTGTAAGTGAATTTTAGGAAAATGAATCTTCATTATCCCCAGTCTAACACTAGTAACTGGGCTCAATCTAGTGGTATTGGCTTAGAAAATCACAGTTCCTTAAAATAAGGATCTTGATAGCATTAGCAACACCAAACCATGTTTTAGACACTGGGGTTGTGCTATCAGATTGCTGGTAATGTCTGTCCCGTATCAGTTTTCTCCATTATATATGATTATTTTTTGCCTTGGTTACAGTCATACAATATTAATTCTCCTAAACTTGATTTGAGAACCAAAATATAATCAAGTTCTAGTATAATACCTAACATTTTGAATGAAAACGAGCATTAATTGAATGAATGAGCAGATATTAAAACATGAGAGAGAGCTGCTTAACCTGAACTGTACTTTTCTTCTCACTCTGAATAGTAATATTATATAGATGTAATAATATATAGATATATATATATTCCAGCAAGGGAGGTCAAAATGTTCTCATGCAACAGCTCCTATACAGTTTTGCATCAGGCAATAAATGTAAATGGTCTCATCCATTAAGTCATAATGCAAATCAATGAATTTTTTATGTTTTTTTAAAAAAAATCAGATTATTAATAGAAAGTGAATTGAAAATGTCTGCCAAGCTATTTTTAATTTGGTAAATGAAAGAGTCATGCAGAATAAATCAAATTCAGATAGTACATTTCAAATTCCTCTCTGGGTGTAGACTAAGTTTCTTATTAACATTTTATGGAGACACATTCTTTCCTTCAAGTACTTCTGAGACTTTTTTGCTACAGAAAATATTCATGTGTGTAGATAGATAGTTAGATAAACCCTCTTCTTAGGGTTTCATGTATAGAAGCAAGGCCTAGAATCCCTTGACATCAAATGTTGATACCTTTTACATATTTTTCTTAAATTATACCTGGTTTTTTGTTTGTTTGTTTTGACAAATCTCAAAATTGCAATTCTAGGCAAACTGGGGCATGATCTGGGATTATCAGCATATCACACACGTTGTCATTTTGCATAGCAAAGATGAAGAAACCAATTGAAAAATGCTGATGTACTTTTCTCTCACCTGTTGCAGAATTTTCCAAGATTCAAGTCAAACCAAGTTAAATAGTATATGCTTGAAGTGTAAGCTTCATCATAATTTGTCCCATGAGCTCAGTCTTCCATCAGGTCCACATTAGGTTTTTTAAACAACCAACTCATTGTGGTGTATTGTCAGGTGGATTACTATGAAATAGGAACTTGCCCACTGTCAAAAATACTGGGCTAGATGGACCAATTGCCTGATTCAATATAAGGCACCTTCCTGTGTCTGTGGGATTCAACAATTTGCCTTCTGTGGAATAGGCAGAACAGAAATAAAAGTGCTTTCAAAAGAGCGACTTTGTTATTTGGAGCACAGGTTCCACCTTCTGATTTGTACATTTTTGAGGAAGTTACTTTTCTTTTGTTCTTTCCAATTTACCTCCTAGGAAATCTGTGGTCTTTACCATGGCCATGGCCACCTTGGCCGCTGTCTTGTGGCAGCACTCTACGGAAGCCATTTTCTTGAAGTGCCTATAACATCTAACATTTCAAAAGGTTGGGAACCCACAGTTTAGCATCTCTGAAAAGCTGTGCATATAAACGTTGTTGTTGATTATATTTCTGTATTGCCCAGTAGCCAAAGCACTTTACCTAGGCATAGTGAATTCTCTCTGCAGCAGAGAAGCACACCATGCCACCTCTAGCAGGAACCCTGGAAACAGCCATGTTTCACACTCCTGCCTGGTTGCTGCAGTGCACACAAATCGGGCTCATAAGCTGCTCTGCCTTTGTCTTTCTTACACAAGCATCACTTTCTCTCATCAAAGTTGCCCTTGCATGAGAGGAGCACATAAGCTGCTTGTGGGGCGTTGGCAACAGAGCAAGTGCCCTAAAATGCCCATGTCTCCCTCTTTGGCTCCCGCCCTCTGCCCTGCCCCTAACATGGCCCTGGCATTCTTCAGCACTGTCAGCAAGCCCCACTATCATTTACCCCCCTGAACCTGCCAGCACCCACTGCTGCCAGGCATGAGGCACAGGAGATCTGTGCCAATATTTCCCAGTGGAACTGAGAGAACTTCCCAAGGAATTTCCACTGTTAGAGCCTCCATCCTGGAACAGCCTCCTTCCCCGCAGTAACAATGTTACAGTGACCATCAGGGCTTCCTGCCTGCCCCATAGAGAGATGCAGGGATGGTGGATTGGGCCAGGGTACAGATGCATTTTCCCCACTTCAGTCCTTCAAGCATCTCTTGGAGCCATAGTACATTGCTGCAAGCTAGCAGTGCTCGTAGATGTGTAGACACTGTTCATACAGTTGGGGAGCATACAGGCACAGTGAAGGGTGGAACGAGGGCCTCTGCACCCAGTGGCTGGGTGCATAACAGTGTGGGGAAGGCTGCTGTGGGGAGTGGGGAATAGTCTGTGGGCACCACTGTTGAGCTGTGGGACTTGTGCGCCACCAGAAGAGACCTCTAGATGTGATAACACCTGGCGCAACCACCCTTTCCCTGCCCGAGTCCCCATGATGTTTCAGAAATGAAGACGTGCATCGCAACAGTGGGGCGATTCTTGTGTGGGATGCTGAATGGAGAGGAGAGAGAGTCAGTGCCAGATGAGGCTGTTCACAGTGTGGCCTGGCATGGGGGGGGGGTGCTAGGGTGAGCCGCCTCCACACACGATGGTGTTGGCAGAGGTGGGAGAGGGGCACTGGAAGAACTGGCTGCAGGCTGTGGGAGTGAGGAAGGCACAGCCTGCCTACACAGACTTGTGTCTGGCTGCAGGTGGAGGTGACTTTCCAGTATGTGCGAGTTCTGCACACAGGGAGTAGGGACTGCTGCCGTAAGAGAAAGGGGGGGAGGAGGGGTGGGTGTGCATTTACATGGGCACAGTGTGTAGCAGCACAGGGGAGTTCTCTTCTAGTGCAACTCTAGAGTAACAACGCTAACTCCAGTGAGTAAGCACTTGCTTCAGCTGAGCAGCGGGGACCCAGAACAAAACAAGTCAGGAGCAACTGGCTAAGAACACATCCACAGGAGTGTGTGAACCAGTGAGGGAGAAACAGGCAATACAGGCAGGAACAATGAACCCTGGGATTGAATTTTAGCTTCAGGGGCTAATGGGATACCTGTTGCCATTAGGAAGGAACAGGGGCAAAGATGGAAACCCTAGAAGCATGAAAGCCATGTGATTGTCTGAACCTGGCAACTAGCTTGGAGACCATGCTGCACAGTAACTGCATGGCATTGGTTAGTGTTGTGTGAAAACATTCTTTGTGAGGCAGTGATAAAGCGACATCTGTTTTAACAACTTGGAAGCTTTTTGAATTCTACCAGTTGCACCAAATGACTTGCTGAGCAGAAGCAATATTCGTCACTAATTTTATGAAGAACTATCTAGTATATATTTTTAATGTGATTTTTTGGTTGAAAGAATTTGAAAGGCATTTTCTGTCCTGTTGCCAGCCCTGAACCTATATCACATGTGGCTGTGAAATCAGCTCAGATTAGTCTGGAAGGAAAAGCTCTTCTGATTATATGGCTATGGTAGGGCAGGGGGCGGGTATGCAAGGATGATGACATCCATGTGGACCTCCCTGAGTAAACACAGGAGTTCCCTCTTGTTGTTTTTACTAGGTTTGGCAGGATGTGAGCGCACAGCCAAACCACAAATATCTGAAAAACGTTACTATCTTGGTCTTACAAAATGCCAGCCATGAAACATAGCAACAGAAAAACAGCAGCAGATGCACTGAATTCAAAGTGATTCACATGGGATTTGGGTTGAAAAGTGGAATTCATGTGAAGCACAGTTTTTTCTTTTTTGTCCTGCTGTTCAGTCAGAGCCCTTGTGTTCCACTTAGATAGCAATGTCACTCTTATGGTGAATTCAATTAATTTTAGATGTTTTCCTATTATTTATTTGACTCATATCCCATCTTTCCACCAAAACATGAGGCTTAAGGCTGCTAACAATTACAGGAACTAAAGCTTTGAAATAAAAACAGACTTAAAACAATAGAAAAAACTTAAAAATCAGAACAACAAAGGTAAGGTATTTCAAACAGAAGAATTGTACAATTTTTATCACTTTTAAGCTTGGTATTTTATTTTGTTTCACAAGATAACAGGATCTGCCCCTTTTGGTTTCCAGGTGTTTTGCAGTACAAACAATCCACAGTGAAGTATGCAATTAAAAGTAATTGCTCAACAAGAGGTTAAAGCAGTTTGTATAGTGTGGTCTCATTATTGACCTGTCTGTAACGCTATCTCAGAAGCAGTTAAACTGCATCAATTAACCACCATTTACCTCTGTCCACCTGTTGCAAGCTCTAGGCTCTAGTTCTTATCTTTTTGGAGCTCTTCATAATCCATTAGTATTTGGCTGATATAGTCAAGCTGCACATAGGACAACAGTGAAATAGTAGACCAGAGGGCCTTCTGAGCCCTTTCAACTCTACAGTCAGTGTTTCTATGAGTACTGTACATATTTAGGTGAAAATAGCTTGCTTAGCAAAATGTCAAACAAAGCTGAAGATACGGTCATAAATGGGGTGACTCCAATAAGAGTGTGTAGATTGTGGTACTGAGGTGGATGCATCTCACTGGTTGGATTCTGTAGCTTGGCAATTATAAGTGATTGTGTTAACACAGAATAATTGAGAATGAGATTCGTAATGTGAATCATGAGAGAATTGCTGCTGCTAAGTGCCATCAAGTTGGCTCTGACTTAATATTGAGTCTATGAGTAGAAGCCCTCCAGTGTCCTAGCCATGATATGCTGCACACTTAGCTGTTCTAAATGTAAGGCTGTGGCTTCCTTTATACAATACATCTCAAATTTGGTGTTACTTTTTTTCTTCAGCCTTCAATTTTCCCTAGCATAATTGTCTTCTCCACTATCCAAAGTATGACAGCCACAGTTTTGTCATTTTTGCTTCCAGGAAACTTCTGACTTGATTTGATTTAGGACCCATTTGTTCATCTTTCTGTCAGTCCAAGGTATAAGACCTTCTGGATATAAGGATGATTAAAAGTCCTCTTAATAACTTCTTAATATAAAATTTATAGCATGCTCTGTTTTCAGGTTTTTCAGGGATTGTGGAAGTTTTAAGACAAAGGCAGAATCTTTCTGGATTCTACTAGGAAGATTTAAAATTGGAGGTGGAGGGCTTTGTGTGATACTGTCTTCAGTTAGTAGTTTGCCATGCTGATTATCAGAGTTGGAACATAATTGGTTCTTTTAAATTGGAATCTTCATTACTCTTACAAACTGTAATTAATAGCCAGAAGTATTAGTCCTGTAGTATAGCTTCTTTCATTTTTAAATATGCTTTTATCCACTGACTTGCTGCTGAATAGTTCAGCTGCTGGAGAAGGTGATTCTGAGTATAGAAATGTTTGATTCCATCTGTTAAGTGTTACAGATTTTTTTAAACACCGAGTTTTTGTTTCTTTCCATCTATGAATTTATTTATGTTCTCACTTGCTGATCATACAGATTCCTTTTCCTCCTGGGAACAACTTTATTTCTAGGCCTTTCAGAGTTATGGTTTGTAATTCGTCTTATCAATAGTAGTTCTTTTCACCTCTGCCTTAGCAACTTGTTTAATGTCTGCTTTTCCGTTGTTCTCTTTCCATCATTTTACCTTTTTTCCATTGTAACCCTGCTTTGCCTCAGTTCCCCTGAGAATTGAGGAACTAATGAAATCTCTTGCCTGAAGGTCTTCAGCTTGACACTTCAGCCATTTTTCTAAGTGAATCTTGGGTGCTTCCTGACAAAGCTTTTATTGTACAATCACCAGGCATCTTTTGTGGATTATAAGAGGCATATTTGTTTATATAACTTTTCTTAAATTTGTAATGAACCATCAAAAAAATTAGCTGAGGAGGAGAAGACAGAAGATCTGTACAGTGTCTGGAAGCTGTAGAAGCCGTCTGTCTGGAGATACCTATTGCCTAGTCTTATGGAATTAACATGTAAAGGAATTATCTGTGTTCACAACTAGGGCAATCTTAATTTTGAAGTCTTATTTAATTGCACAGTGTGTCATCCAATATTCTTAACATGGTACTGTTGATAATAGTGTGAGGAAATTAATAGTATGGTAGTTGGTAAAAGCAACTTGTTGGCTTTTTAAAATATATAATGTATCACTACCTTCAGTTGCTTTTTATTAAAATATTTGAATTTGGGCAATTTGATATTAGTCTGGGGTCCCTTTTTAATTACACTGTACAAGGAAGAAGCTATGAAATCCGATTAGTGGTTGCTATAAATCAGCTTTTAACTAGTAGAGTTTTAATGATAGTCCGAAATGGTATCACGACTGTCTCTGCTCTACAGGCTGTTTACTTTCATTTTTGGCAATTACTGGTAGAGCAAAGTTGGTCACTGTGAGATGTTAACGTAAAATCAAGAAAAGATAACTCTGCTGAAAGAAAACTAAGAGTGTCATAAAGTGCCAATTTCATCAGTGCACTCTCCTTAAAGAATTGTCATCCTATTTGCTGGAAAGCAGTAAAAGGTATATTTTTTAGCAGAGGCTCATGCAAATAAAAGGGTTATTTTGTATTCTTACTCTTTGAGTACCTGTCTTGATTTAAATGTCTGGGGAAACAAATGTGCCTCAAATTAGGAAAAAATGTACTAGAATGCCTAACTTTTCTTCTGGTTTTGTGTATTGTTATCAAAAGTCTGTCTAGCCTAAAAAATTGCAGCAATCTATTTTTACACCCTGAACCTGTTTGTGTTAACTCACTGTTCAGAATATCATTTTGTCAGCACATCCCTAGCTTGACTGACTACATTCAGATCCTGAGTCAGCAGAGTTTGGCCAGTCATTTTCTTGAAGTTGAACCTACCTTGCAGGGTTGCAATGAGGAAAAAAAATGGAATAATTCTGTAAAGTTCCTTGAGCATCTTGGAGGGGGAGAGGGATATACATTTAATGAGAGAGGAAAAATGTACTCATGAAGGTGAGCAAAAGTTTGCAACCTTAAATACTGTTGGAATTATTTACCCTTCAACATTTTTGGATGGATTTTTAAACACCCATTTGTACAAAGCACTGTTGCCTGAGCACTTTCAGTTCCTTCCCGACTGACACATTGCTTGAAGCTCTTCTCCGCTGTTGAATGCAGTGGCTTATTCATTTATTCCTCAGCATGCTCATTAATTCCACAGTGGCCCATGCTGTCCCGCACTGGCTACTGAAGTAGGGCATTCTATTTTAACTAACTCTAATGGGCCTCTTTCTTTTGAAATGCTTGTTTAAAAATCTCTCTCTTGGTCATACTTTATATAGAGTAGATGCACCACATTCAGAAATACTTCTTAACTAGACAGGCAACGTCTTGTTGGGAAATGGAAGTGAATCTGTGAACTAATGTTTTGTGTGGATGAATCTTTAAAGGATCCCCAAAACCCTATCAGGAACAAATTAATAGCAGGCAAAGGCTCCCAGAAAATAACACGTGGAATGGTGAATAAATCAAGTTGATGGCCTCAAGACTTATTGTTGCATGATTAATTGTGCTGTAAAGACTGACATTGCTAGGTTTCTTGCTATAGTAGGTCTCATGCTTGGATTAATATTTAAAATATTTAGGAGTACATTTTAGGGTCCCTTTTCCACCAAGAAAATGACTTTGCCAAACTCTATACAGAAGGAAAACTGCATTCTTAGCTCTTGTGTATATCCTTGTTTGATACTTGTTTTCAAACAGAGTTTACAATCACATTTCCTCTTAACAGTCACTCTATCTTTTGAAGATAGTAAATGTTACTGTGGTAGCGAAGTGCTTTTAGTATATACTGCAATCTCTCTTGCAGGTCTTATGTGAAATTCCTTAAATTGAATGCAGTGGAAAGCTTTACAGTACATTTATATCCTCAATGATTTATGCTTGAACACTGGTATTCATGTGAGTTTTTGATTTTTGGAGCAAATTACACTGCCATTTAAAGGCCTCTTGTTTTTCTATATTAACTGGAATATGGTGTCTGATAGGAATGATTTATGCTACTTGTCTTAGAAAAATTGAAATGAAATTACAAAATATACATTTCTGCTATATCTCCAATCCGAGGTCAGGATTACAAGATAGGTATGTACAAGTGCAGTTGGCTCCTCCTTTGTTCATACACTTTTGCTTTTTTTGAGACAGGATGAAGGATAGGGAAGTAAGGAGGTGACTTATTCTAACATGGTCATAGTTGGTCTCTCAAAATTATGAGCATCTGTTAGTAATAATTTTCCAATAGTGCAGGAGCTCCCCAAAGGTAGCTTTAGTTTTAAAATGTCTAAACTAGATGCCCTTATTCAGTTCTTTCAAGGAAAATTGCATTGTAGAGTTTACTTAACCATAAATTAAGATTAATCTGGGCTAGTTAGACATTCAGAAATCCATAGGTTCTATCACATGTAGGTAGATAAAAAACATTTCAATAAAATTTCAGATTTTCTGGAAAAACAGTAAGTAGAAAGTTTATGAAACAATTAGACTAGAATAATAATACTAGTATCTGTTCAAATTCTGCAATGCATTCGATATCAGAAAGTGAAAAAAGTGTGATGTTGAATATGGAATTAAGAACTATTTAGTTTGAAATGCTATTAGCAATATATTGTTAATAGGACCACCATGAAGTAAATGAGATGTAGATTGTAGTCTTATTTTGAGGTCATTTATACAAGTCTTCACTTGACTTTGTTCTGTTCCAGAACTGTTAAAGACTTGTGTGAAACAGGTGAAATATTTTTCTCTATTTCCAAAGAGATGAATGCTGGTCATTACACCACCAAAATGGCATCACCTACAAGCAAGAGGCTCAGGGGACAAGGGCTTCTTTTGTCAAAACATCTTTAGGGGAAAAATCATCTAGGACAAAACACATCAGTGAGCATGGAGTGCATTCAGTGGCTACAGAATGATTGACAGGGACTTGGAATGGAAAATAAGGTATAAGTTGGAATGGGTTTAGAATGAAGCAGGTTGATTGCCTGGAAGGGTGAACAGTAGTGCTTAATGGAGCTGGCAGCAGTAGTTAAGTGGGTATGAGTGTTTTTGCATTTAGATAAATAGCATATTACAAAAAACCTCAATACAGGTACTTTTTGAACTATAGAAGGAAAAGTAAAACCTGGAAGATCATCTTACCATTTGATATGGTTTTTAATGTATTACTACTTAAGCAGCTTCCAAAAACCCTATGTAGTTTAACAGACTTTTACAGATTAATACTAGTTCCATTGATTAATCTGCAGACATAAACCCATTAATTTTTGCAATCCTAACATTTAATAATAAATGGTTGGTTTTTATATTTTGTTGATAGTTTTTAACTCTGTAAACCATCCAGACAGCCATGTGGCTATTGTGACAGCCTATACAAACTTAAATAAAATAAATAAGATACTTCATTTAGGAACTGAAGTATTAAACCAGTTCTTCAAATAATTATGTCATTATATTTAACGTTTATTTCTAACTTTCTTGGTTGTCACCTGGGTTTTTAAGTGTGCAATATATTCTCAAAAACTGGGTATATTTCTTTGAAGAGTGGCAAGTCAAGAGTTTTAGGAATTTGGATTCATTTGTTAATAGATACTGAAAACTACTGTGGTGGTCCAAATGTTACCCGCAAAGGAGTCTGTCCAACAGTTCTTACTAGCATTGGGGGAGCAAGCACCAGCCCTCAGAAAGTACCTGCATTAATCTGCTACTTACAGGACTTACAGGACTTCCCTACCTTAGGCATTTATCCTGCTGCTTTATCGAGCCTCTGTTTTCCATATTTTTGCAGGAGTGAGAATGTCCTTTTACACATTTCCTGCTCCTCCGCCCCTGGTTCTTTCTTTCTCTTCCTTTCTATATACAGCCAATCCCCTGGTTATGAACAAGTTCTATTCCTGGGAATATATTAAGTCAAATTTGTATTTAAGTCATATTACTTATGTATGGATCATATTTAGCATGAGTAAATTAAGATCTGCGAGAGAGGCTCTGCTCTGGGAACCCTCCCTGAAGGAGGTAAAAAGAACATCTACCCAGAGCAGGGCCTTCTCTGTGGTGGCACCTAGATTGTGGAATGTGCTCCCCAGAGAGGTGCGCCTGGCATTGAGTTTATATTCTTTTTGGTGCCAGGTCAAAACCTTTTTATTTAATCGCTATTTTAAAAATTAGTATTTTAATCGTTTTGAACAGTCACTTTGATTTTGTCTTTTACGTAAATTTTATTGAATTATGTTATTTATATATGTGATTTTATTGTATTCCAATTTTATGGATTGTAAGCCATCCTGAGATGCCAAGACATAAGGGATGGCATACAAAAGTTTTGAATGAATGAATGAATGTTTGTCTTAGTATACATATATTTTACCTATCTATGCATATAAATATCTATGTACTTCTGTATTCAGTTGGCCCTCACCATGTGTAGGCATTAGGGACGCAGGACTCTCACAAAAGTGGAAAACCCATGCATCTCTTTACCCCCAAAAACCCTGTAACGCTTAATACTATTGACCATATGTGTACTGAATCGCTTCCCTCTTTCTAACAGACCTTGATCCAGCAGGGGCCCCCTTCTTAATTTATTACACTCTTAGGTTCTTATTCCCCACCGTTCCTTTCACTCACCAGTGCTTCCTCTTCGCACTGAGGAAATGCTAGAGAGATTTCCCTCTCTATATGGGGGGCAAGAAGGCATGCTTTGGAGCCCCTCCCTCTGTCCCCTGTCACTTTCTCACTCTTTATGGTTATGATGATTTTCTATGGCAGGTCTTTAACTTGAATTTTAAAATTAATAAGCTTTATGGCCGTTCATTTGTAAATATGGGTTGTTCATAACTTGGATGTCCATAACTACTACCTATATTTCATTACACAGCCACAAAGTGGTACTGTGGTATAGGGCAATTCTGGAAATGCATGATGTTTTTTTAGTGTGATTTAGAGTGATTGCTAAATAACAGGTCATTATCTTCATTCTAAAATATAGCACATAAATGTTTGGAGAGCACAAGAGAGGCACAATGATGTCATGTAAAGCCCCCACAAATTACCGTGAGTGAGGAATCACAAATGCACAATAAGTGTTGAGAATCCTACAATATAAACATGCCACTATTTAAACTAAGCTACTGTTATATTAACCTGTCAGATTCTGCAACCTGGATCCAATAGCCAGTAACTTGAAAGGTAAAGAGAAAGGTCTTTATAAACATATGAATACGACATCCTTTGTAAAACATACAGAGAATAAAGTATGGCTTACTTTGCCACTTTGTATTTATAAGCCAGATTTCTTTTCTTAGGAGGTAGGAAAAGAAACTCTGTGGCTCTGTATGCAGGGAACAGGAATTGCATCATAATTGCCTTTAATAAGCCCTTGTTTTTAAAATGCACCCTGACCTTAAGTTGCCCTTAAAGAACTCTTCCTATGCTTTTTGAGAGAGCTTTGGCTGTTTGGTACTATAGAAGATAGACAGGTAAATAGATAAATGGTACAGCAGAGTAGTGTTAAATCATGACATAGCATCACTTATGTGTAGTGATCTGCCCAGAATCTGGCTCTCTCGTACTTGCCAGACTTTTTTCCCCTGTGCTCGGCCCTGGCCTAGTACGTGAACTGAGATCAGATCTGCAAGCATTCATGAATGGGAGCGGACCCCTTTTTTGCACTGAATTATGCTCCTGCTAAGTACGCAAGCCCCAAGACCCAGGCATGACATGCGTGGCCAGTGCTGGGTGCACATGCACAGTCCGTGCTGCCGCCTGCAGTAGGCGCACAGTACCCGCAGCACCAGTGCACGTACTGCCCCGGGCACCTGATACTTGGTCAAGGGCATTCCCTCTTGTCACCCACGTGGTGCCTGCATGGGTTCACGTGCACAAACACTGCTGTGATCATGTACATGCAGGCACATGATATGGGAACACGAACAGGGAGTATGGGTGGATTGCTCCCTTTCCTAGCAACATCCTCTCTGCCTTGCTTGCCCATCTCCTGTTGGTTTTACAGAACCCTTCCCCTTTCATGCAGTGAGCAAGATTTCGTGCAAAGCCCACGGGAAAGATGCATGCGATTACACTGGCTTGTGCAGTATGTGTGGCACATACACAATCACCTGTGCAGAAGCAAAATTCTGTTTGCACAGGTGGCAGCGTGGGTGCAAACTGTCTTCACTTGTTCAACCTGTGTAACGGTTAGACTTGCTTCCTGCTGGATGCCCATCCTGACACTTGATGTGAGTTGGACCTAAAGCAGAGAGAAAGTGGGGTGGAATCCGAGGAGCCAAGCCAAGAAAATCCAGTAGATTTCCATCCCTAAACTGGATTTATTTATTTATTTATTTATTTATTTATTTATTTATTTATTTATTATTTAAAACATTTCTATGCTGCCCCCATCGCAACAAAGCCTTGGGATGGCTCACAACATAATTAAAACATATAAATAACAAATTAATACAATTAAATTTTTTTAAAAACCCTGTAACATTTTGGCTTAAAAATTTAAATACATAATAAGTTAACAATTAAAATAAGTTTTAAATAAAAAGGTCTTTGCCTGGCGCCGAAAAACAAATGACGGCGGCGCCAGGCGGGCCTCTCTGGGAAGCGCATTCCATAGGTGGGGCGCCACCGCAGAGAAGGCCCTCTTCCGGGTACTCACCCTCCTAATGTCATTCACGGAGGGTTCCCAGAGGAGGGCATCTGTTGCCGATCTCAAGGGGCGGGAGGGCATGTATGGACGCAAGCGCTCCTTTGGATAGCCATTTCTCACACGTCACTGAGGCAGGGCTGGTAGAGGAGGGATGCTACTACAACAAAGAAAAAGTTGAAGAGAGAAGTCTCAAACTTCTGTCACTTCTTGGTTATTCCCCTCTGCCTCCCATGTTGTCCTGCAGCTCATTTCCCCAAGTCCCTTTGAACTTTCATGAAAAAGTGAATCTTTATCTAGCTACTGTATACATAAGAATACTGTACAGCAGGGATAAGTTGCTTACACATAATTTGGAAGAACTTAACACACACATGAAATCAAAAGCCTTTAACCTCACTAATCTGTTGTGTTTTTATATAAGATAATTACATTAAAGTCTAGTTCCATGAAATTTTTAATTTAAATTGGAATGTTTATAGCTAGAGAAAGTCCAAGAACCTGATATCCCATGGACTTTGGACATTTTCCTTTCAGCTCTGTGCAGTGCCAAGTGTTGGAAACATTTTTTCCAGTTCATTTGCATCTGAAGTTCAGGATACTGGATTTGTAGGCTTGCACAATCATACCTAGGTTGGTAGGTCAAGGTAACTTTATGCTCTGTACTCTACACAAGGGAAAAGGTGTTGAAGTATTATACCTTGTTTCCCTTTAGACCCCCAAAATTAAAATATAAAATTCAAAACTTGGCTGAAAGTAGTTTTCAACAGATGCTGGTATGCTAGTTCATTAATCCCAGATTTGTCAAGGTTACTGGGTGATAAAGGTGTGCAGATGGCTCTTGCAGAAAAACCTAGAATGTGAAGTGTTCATTGATATCAGCATAAATGTATCTCCTGTTGATAAGCTGTTAAGTAGTATAAATGTGTCAGTGGTGCAGGCAGGTTCCAATAAAGGTGTGAGGTCTGAAGGGAAATCTTCTCTAAGACTTGGAACACCTATTCTTTTCCATCCTTATTACTGGAATCATTTGTTTAATACAAAAACGGGGCAAACATTGGCATAGCCGTTACGGAAACTGGTGCTTTCCAGCCATGTGTGGGGTAGGGAGAGAAAGATATTAATAGTGTCCACATTTCAAAAGATCTTTAATACTTCTTCCTTGGAAATTTAAGTTATCTGTGGCAGAAGAAATGTTTTTTTGTGAGAGAGAAAGCATTCATTTCCCTCAAGTGTCATAGTAAATCTGAATGCTCATATACAGACTTTACAGACTCAGAATAGAAAATACAACCAGGAATGCATGTCATTGCACCCCTTCCAACCTGCCAGTTATAGACCCCAACAGGACTTTGTTTTCTTGATGTTAAACAAAACTGGCAGCTATAGATAGGGATCCACAATTAACAGATACTACTGAATTGCATTGAGTCCAGGGAAGTCCCTGTGCTTCTTTGGATGTATCATTTTAATTATTCTGTAAGAATAAAACTACCAAGCAGTGACACTGATATTTTTTAGCTTTGAACTGTAGCTAGTAGACAAATCTATCTTATACAAATGACAACTAGGATATGCTGATAGAAAGGATAGAATGTCTGTGCGGACCATAATGTTGAATATAAATCAGCACAATATTGCAGCAAAGAATGAATGTAATTTTGGCTATTGCAGTAAAGAATGATTGCATTTTGGAAGCAGCTTAAGAGCTGTTCAACACTCTGTGTTCTGGAGAAACTCGTGGTATGTTACAATGTGTTTTCCATATTGCTTGCACATATGTAATGATTTGCCTTTTTAGGTGTTCTCATTAGGCCAGAATTACTACATTGCTGGGCTTTCCTCATGATCAAATAGAAAGATATTATGCTGTTTGTTGTGCTTGCTGATTGTGTTAAATGTGTATTAATTGCAGTGGAAGAAAAACTGAATCGTTTCGAGTCAAATTGCTTGAAAGATTTCTTTGAAAGCAGTACCATCTGAATTTACATTGGGTTATAACTTCTGGTAGGATAATTTCAGTGAATCTGATGGCACATGCTGATCTGCCTGTTGCAGTAAATGCACTTTGGACAGATCTCAGAAGGCAGTTTTTATGTTTCTGTTTCTTTTTTTATTTTTCACATGAGGATTCTTCATCTTCAAAAATTTTATACCTGGCATTTTAATTTCTTAAAAATTGAAAAGTTAGGCTTAAAATGGCTGCATTTTAAAGAAAACCAGAGGAACATTATTTGTTTTTTAAAATAGGGAACCTTTATGAAATCTGTAGCAGTACATCTAAAGGTGTCCATTTAGTATCCTATTTTATAAACATTTGTACTGGAAGATGCAGAATCTGTTTACATGCATAATGATCCGTTGCTTAGGAATAATATTAGGCCACCAAAATATTTATGTGGTGGAACTTCCATTTCAAACCATGCACATTCTTCATGATAATAACTGTAAGCTGTTCTCTGCCATCCTGTCCCAATGATGCTATTAAAGTAAAAGTCTATGTCTACTTTTAATAGCCTATATTAGTACCTGTTACTAATAGGGAAAAAAGGCAGTAACTACCTAGTCTTTTGGAATTCAGAAAGTATTTTTGCAACTTCTCATCAGAATGTAAAATGAATTTTCTGCAAATATCATACAGTTCTATGATGGGTATACTTACAGTGAGCATATTAGTAAATCTATGGGTGTTTAGAAATATATATCAAGCAGTGTTTTTCTGTAAGCCATGTGACTGTTTTTCCTCCCTTACGGTCTTAGCTATTGAACTAGCCTTTAAAACAAATACGGATAAAGTCATGCTATACTAGTCCCCCCGCCCCTGCTTTGTTTACTTTTTGTGGTGTAAAGAAGAATAAGTGGCTCTGAGAACTGGCTTTTCAATTTTTTGTGGATAACTGTAATGACAGTTCTGCAGTCCGTCCCCCTATTGCATAGACTTCATTCAATAAATCTCACTCCATTCTTCAGAAGCACCATCAGGATATTTTATTCTGATAATATTTGTTACCAGTGAAGAGTTACACATCCATTTATCTGGTAACACATAACTTGAACTAATTTTGTAATAATAAGAGTCCATGTGGCATAATGGTTAGAAAGTTGGACTAGGACATGGGAAATTTGGGTTCTAGTCCCTACGCAGTCCTAAACTCATTAGGTGACTTTGGGCCAGTGATAAACTCTCAACCTAACCCATTTGTGAAGATAAAATGGAGAGGAAGAGATCTTTGAAAGCTACCTTGGGGATCTTGCAAGAAGAAGAAAGATATAGATATAAATGTAAAGTAGTAACACCAATGCTGCTGTTGATTTAAAATAATGCTTACAGTGAGCATATTAGTAAATCTATGGGTATAAGGATTGAGGCCTTTGAATTGTGGTGCTGGAGGAGACTCCTGCGAGTCCCTTGGACCGTAAGGCGATCAAACCGGTCAGTCCTAGAGGAGATCAACCCTGACTGCTCTTTAGAAGGCCAGATCCTGAAGATGAAACTCAAATATTTTGGCCACCTAATGAGAAGGAAGGACTCCCTGGAGAAGAGTCTAATGCTGGGAAAAATAGATGGCAAAAGAAAAGGGGACGTCAGAGAATGAGGTGGCTAGTGGAGTCCCTGAAGCAGTTGGTGTGAGCTTGAGTGGACTCTGGGGGATTGTGGAGGACAGGAAGGCCTGGAGGAATGTTGTCCATGGGGTCGCGATGGGTCGGACATGACTTCGGGACTAACAACAACAACAATGGGTGTGAGGACATGGTTCTTGATAATGCGCATTAAACAAGAACAAGATCTAAATGGGATAGATTCCTTATGCTCTTGTAGAATTTAATAGCTATTCATGGCTATATTTATCATCACTAACTACACTTGCTGTAGTTTTTAAATATAGTGAAGTGCTTTACAATGCAATTATTAACATATTTATAGGAAAGTAGGTGGATAGATTAGATTGAGAGGTAGTAATAAAATGTTCCCTCTGATTATTTTCCTCAAGTGCAAGATGAAACTGGGCACTACCAAATGAAGAACATAGGCTGATATCTCAACTAGCCCTGTACAGATTGTCACATACCAAACAAAACACAGCCAAACAGAGACTTATTAAATTTGTTCTGTTTGCTCTGTGACTAGACTACAAAATGGCATGTAGCTTACTTGCCATGTGGCTCTGCTTGATTTGATCTGTTACAACTTTTGCAGGTCCACTCTGAACTCTTGCTGTCTGAACTTATGTCAGTAGCAAAGCTATGCATGATGATCCCATTTGGATTCCTTCAAAGCTAGCTCCCTTTTATAATGTGGCAGAGTTAAGCAAATGCAAATCAAGGTGGTGGTGGTGGTGTGTAGGAAATTTGCTATTTTATAGCAGGGGAGCCTGTGACAGAAGCTTGAATAAGATCAGGGGGTATTCTCTGGCCTGTTGGTACAAGGAGATTTCCATGGAAAGTTTCTACATAGTTTTACCTTTGGTCAGAGCTAGGTGCACAGGCCAAATTCCTCCCAGAATCTCAGATTACCAATTCAAGATTTGCTAGATGTCTCTTTCATAGCTCAGCTAGTCTAGACATACACCTGCTCACTTTAGAATAATTGTAGTTGTTCATGGTCTCTATGCATTATAACTGTAGACAACATGATCCAGTGTTCTTGGTCTTCCAAGTAAACCTGCCCCACACCAGGTACATGGCTTTTGTGGGCCACAGAATATATGTGAAATCTTACATTTCTTACATAGCTTTTAGGTGAACCTAGAGGATATTCATGTGTGGAGCTTGTGATCTTTACAAGGGATTAAATTAGCTTTTTCCAAAAGAGGCTATCCTATGTACTAATTATATCTGCCATAGCATGTTTGGGTATCATTTGCAAATCACAACAACAAAAACATCTTAGATGGACCATTTAGCTGATTATGATAGCATTCCCGGAACTTTCTGTCACTGTTTTAAAACAGAGGATAATCTTTTTGTTTCTTAGAACTTCCTTTAGTTTTCTCTATGAATGGCTGGCAATGCAGGCAGGAGGTCTGAATATAAATCATTTGGTAACTGTGTTTCCCTCTTGAGATGACTATCCTTGTATTGCTTGAAATCAGGAATTTCAAGAGGCTTCCACATTGATAACTGAAGACATCCTGCTTTGAAGAGACTGTTCTCTGCAGAGCCAAGGTAAATAAGTTTTTTATAAATATATTCACCAGGCACCAAGAAGGAAGCCTATCAAAATCCTGGCATAGTGAACCAGTAGTTCTTTTCTGAAAAAAAATGTACTCATTTCAACTATTTTTCAAATCCTACCAGTTGAAAATATTAGTCTTATTTATCTGTTTTCATGCAATACCTTGAAAGGGACACAAATTTTAAACACTGGTTCTTCATAGCATAAAGTCATACTAGCATTTTTTTTCTGAAATTGCCATTCATGGTATAAAGAAGAATAAATGGCTCTGAGAATGAGCTTTTCAAATTTTTGTAGATAATGGTAATAACAAGTTGTTCTGTGGTTCCTTCCCCTATTTCTTAGACTTCTTTCAATAAAGTTCATGTGTCTTAACTTCCAAATGCCTAACCTGGGGTCTTAAGTCTAACAAATTCCATAATCAATTAATCTCTATTCATCCAAATTGGAACAAATAGCACTCATTGAGTCAAAAATATCACCTAAGGTATTTCCCAGCAAAATGTGTTGAGCTGTCTGATTTTTCTCCTTAAGAGAAAAAGGAGATTTTTCTCCTTTTATCTCAAATGTACTGTTGCCAAATACGAACTGGAAATGCTTTAGAAATGTCAAACACTTAGTATATTATTAGACCTCATAATGTTTTGGTAGGATTGTGGAGGCATTTTTTTCAGTATCTTAAGAAGCTTTGTTTGCTTTCTGAGGTGCTGTTTCCCTCTTTGTAGAAATAGGTTTTCACTATAGCCGTGTACAGGACTTGTTTGTAATTTTCACTATAATACTTCCATTGTTCTTACAGATTATTTTACAATGTTTATATCTTGCATATCTGTGCCTTTTAAATAAACACATATGCCCCCAGGTGAATGCCTCTATCTTTTAAGACTTTTTTACATTACAAGAGTTGTGGGAAACCCAGACTACTAAGGTTTCTTGTGTAAAATCAGTATTTTATAAGTAAAATTTATCATTTTAGAAGGTTAGAAAGGAAGTTTAGTACCTTTTGCTTCCTTAACCTGCATATAAATAAAATATTTTGTAGAGGACCAAGATCAATAAGCTGCAGTTGAAACACAAGGCAAGCCACAGACTAGCTTTTAGTTTATTATTTATTAAATACATTTTTATCCTGCCCAATAGCCCAAAGGCTATTAGTAGTTTATTAATGTTCAGGGCAGCATTTGAATATCAAAGACATATAAATGCTTAAGTAGTTAATGCAATTTCCTTGAAATGTGTGATAGGAACAGCTGAGAAAAATGGAGGAAAGGATATGCTTATTAAGGGCATTCCGCTTAGTAAATTGTTTCTAGGTTTCTACGTTCTTTATTATTTCCTAAGTTGTTAGAAATATCTAGTATAATAATACTTAATGGATAGTTTGTAATAGCTATTTTATGGTATAGATTTGTTCTGGGATTTTGTTGAGTTCTACATAATTTCATGTTTGTGTTCTGGAGATCTTTGTCATACTTGGCTATCTTGAAACATCAGTCACCAACCTCTGAGGAACGTTACCCTTAAATAGATCCCTTCTCCCTAAACCAGTGTTTTTCAACCACAGGTCCGCCGGCATTTATTTATTTGTTTCTATCCTGGATATTTCTATCCTGTCCAATACAAAACATCTCTAGATGGCTTACAGAGTGATAAATATCCAATAAATACAATAGCAGGATAAAACACGACTGAGGATAAATAAAAACTGAATTATTTTTTTCAAACTTTAAAATATTGGGTGAATAAAAAGGTTTTAACCTGGTGCCGAAAAGCATATAATGTGGGCACCATGCAAACCTCTCTGGGGAACGCATTTTACAGTCGGGGGTTCGCGCGTGCGCAAGAGCAGCATCTCGCTTGCCAGGACCAGCACGGGGCTAGTTGAGCCCTCGCTGCCGATTCCCCACCTCTTCCTCCGCCAAGGAGGCCGGGGAGGGGAGAGGCAGCTCAGTGGAGTCCCGTCAGGAGCCATGCCGTGTCTGCTGGGCGGAGGCCCAAAGACCGGGCCTTTTCCTTTCTCTGCTGTGTTTTCTGCTGGGAAGGGAAATGCTGAGGTGGGATTGTGCTGGGAGTCTATACTGGTGTGTATGGGGGTTTGAGTGGGTGAAGTTCATTCTATTTCATTATTTAGCATTATGATATTATTGTATTAAGTAGTTTTGTTTAATTTTGTATTACTCTGCTGTTG
>NW_025335317.1:20231523-20233026 GCF_004798865.1 Varanus komodoensis
ATTCATGGCTTTTTGTAGCAATAGACATTTCCTAGAGATATTCATAGCTTTTTGTTATGCAGTGTCAGCTCAAGCATACGCAAGCCAGTGTATTTCAGTGCACATGTAAGGCCACATGGCAGAACAGTTTCTGGGAGGGGCAAAAGTAGAAGTACCCAGATGACTTCTCCCTACTCCTCTGTTATTGTACTTTTAAAGCTTGAAATCCTGTTTTTATTCATAACTGCCTACTCCATGAGTGTAACATCAAGCCTAGCATTAACCAATGATGTTGGAGATGGACCAGGTGCTGGTGACTCAGGGTTTGACTGTGCTGTTGGAGGGATTGTTTGTACAGCCATTTTTTTCTCATTATACATGGCCTTGTAGCAGCCAAGGGCCTGGTTACAAGGACAAATACTAAAGGGGAATTTGGCAGACTTGATCCCCTCCAAAGTGACCAACAGGCTTGCAAGTACTACCCAATTCTATAAAAAGAAAGTTCTGATTATTTTTTCTGTTTTGTTTGGAATTGTGGCATTTTATTATTCTTAAGGTTTATTGTAAATTAGCAGAGCAACTCAAAAATATATTTTCTAAAGAACAAAGAACAACAAATAACATGGTTGTTCTTAGTCGTGAAGTCGTGTCCGACCCATCACGACCCCATGGACAACATTCCTCCAGGCCTTCCTGTCCTCCACCATCCCCTGGAGTCCACCCAAGCTCACACCAACTGCCTCAGTGACTCCATCTAGCCACCTCATTCTCTGCCGTCCTCTTCTTTTGCCCTCAATCATTCCCGGCATTAGGCTCTTCTCCAGGGAGTCCTTCCTTCTCATTAGGTGGCCAAAGTATTTGAGTTTCATCTTCAGTATCTGGCCTTCTAAAGAGCAGTCAGGGTTGATCTCCTTTAGGAGTCTTCTCCAGCACCACAATTCAAAGACCTAAATTCTTTGGCACGCAGCCTTATGGTCCAGCTTTCACAGCCATACATTGCAATTGGGAAAACCATAGCCTTAACTATACACACTTTTGTTGGCAGGGTGATGTCTCTGCTTTTAGTGTGCTGTCTAGGTTTGCCATAGCTTTCCTCCCCAGGAGCAAGCGTCTTTTAATTTCTTGGCAGCAGTCCCTGTCTGTGGTGATCTTGGAGCCCAGGAAAATAAAATCTGTCACTACCTCCATTTCTTCCCCTTCTATTTGTCAGGAAGTGAGAGGACCAGATGCCATGATCTTAGTTTTCTTAATGTTGAGTTTCAAGCCAGCTTTTGCACTCTCTTCCTTCACCCGCATCAAGAGGCTCTTTAGTTCCTCTTCACTTTCTGCAGTTAGAGTGGTATCATCTGCATATCTGAGGTTGTTGATATTTCTCCTGGCAATCTTAATTCCAACTGGTGATTCATCTAGCCCCGCCTTTCTCATGATGTGCTCTGCATATAAGTTAAATAGGCAGGGCAACAGTATACAGCCTTGCCAAACTCCTTTCTCAGTTTTGAACCACTGATTGGTTCAAAACTGAGA